>NC_141364.1:456052-603552 GCF_057382095.1 Aulonocara sp. 'chitande type north' Nkhata Bay | reverse complement strand
GTTTCTGTGTATCTAGATGTGCGTCCCCTCGTGTCGTTAGGTCTGATTAGTCCCAGCTGTTCCCCCCCCTGTTGTTGTCCTGCTTGTGGATTTAAACCCTATGTTGTCCTCTGTCCGTTGTCGTACCCTCATTGTGTTGTGTTTCCCTCCATGGCCCTGGTTTATTTTCTAGTTTGAGTTTCTTGTTTCTAGTTTAGTTTTGTGTGTTTGATGTGAGTTTTCCAGCAGTAAAGCTGCTGTTTGAGTTTATTCCTCCGTCTCGAGTCCTGCATTTGGGTCCCCATCCTGCCTGCCACACAACACTAACCGTGACATTTTCAGAGACGGGTCACAAAACAATGGCAACGACTGCCCCTCCATTATGTGGAGAGCTGGCTGTAGCTTAGGTGGTAGGGCAGGTTGATGGTTCAATCCCGGAGCACGACTTGTTGAGCCTGTTAGATGGAAACAGCATAGAAAGAGGATTTACCAAATTCAAACTAGAAATGACAGCAGAGGGGACAGAAGACCACCAAAGTGAGACAGGAAGTGACCAAACCAATGACCGACTCACATACCTGAAGGACGAGAATCCAAAGGAACAGGAAGAAGGTTGATATAAATGTAAACCAGGAACCAGCGACATGGAAAACCCTGAAACAAAAACATATTAGAAAGAGACCAAACTCCTGACATTTTCACTTCCTTGGTTTTGCCCCACTCTTTCCAAGAAGCTCTGGTTTCCAGTGGTTAGCTGGGCAAGCAGCTTTGTTTTCCCTGTTTCAGGTTGGCCCTGATCAGCATGCGAACAGCAGCCTGTTTACCTCATCAAACAAACTGGCCTTCAGAGCGGCTCCAGGCTGACGACCTCAGCCAGGAATCGATGCTGAGGCTGAGGAACCCTGAGAGGGAAGCTGAGGGTGATGCAGACAGGTCATGTGATGCTCTTTTCTCTCTTTGACTGACCCAGAGAGCATAACAACGATGGGACCAGACTCACCTGTGAACCAGTGGCGTGTCTAGAAAATTTTTGTTGGGGGGGCCAGGTAGGGGCACAGATTTGGAGAAGGGTGGCAGATGTAATTGGCAGATAATGTTAAAAACAATTCTACCAACCGTTAACCATAATTCAATAAAACTATTAACCTAATAACTGAATGCGCTTTTAACTCTTATTAGAATGAGATTTTAACCACTACGGTGCAAAGTTGTTAGATACTGCGTTGATAAAGTACAAGAGATACAATCAGTGCTTTGTCAGTGTTTACTCAGCAGTCAAGGACAGCAATATTTGCATAGTATTTTTACTGACATATAGTGCACATATGTTTTGGGCAAAAACTTTTTTTAATATTAAAATACGAAAAAATTTTAACATACAATTGGCAAATTAGCCAATGCAAAACTTTATCTGCCTGTTAAAAAAACAAGATCATCTTCTCACAAGCTGGTGTTTGATTGTGAAACAGGAAAAAAGTGGGGAAACAACTGAAAAGACGAACATTTGACTAAAACCTGAAAGCAAGTAAATACTTTCTCTGCTGCCTTATGGTAAACTTTGGTAATATTGATGTATAAAGAACAACACTGGCTGATGATGAAATCCAGTCAGCTGGCATGGTGACACTGCCAGTATTAACCTGCAGGGCTGGACTGGGACAGAAAATCGGGCATTTTGACTACAGACCGGCCCACCAGGTATTAAAGCCATAAAGCCTTTGAATGAAAACAAACCCTGTTGTGACAGTGATGTACAGTCTTGTTGGTATATGTATGATTTCTATACATTTTACATCAGATAAAAACTTTCAGATAATTATTTTTTAAAAGCGAGACATTTTAAATGAGAATAAGAAAGAAAAGTATTTCTTTGTGCCCCCCTCTCCCTGTTAATGCCCTACCTGCCCCCTGGCAACACTTTGCTAGACCCACCCCTGCACAGTTACCAGCTGTCAGCTGCTTAGAAAAGGATCCTGGTGTTATTTGTCTCTCAGAAACAGGTCATAACTTCAACTCATCCATGTCACCTAAAAGGTAAACCTGTTTCTCCATCACCTGTTCAGCTCTGATGGTTCAGTAAGGACATCTCCTGGTTTCATCTTCATGTTTCCCTCTCACCACATATCCAAACCGACATCATGACCAGCAGCTTTACAGCTGTGGCTCCAGCAAACATCAGCTGATACTAGAAATTAATATTAAATAAATTCTAACAACAGCTGATCAAGCTTAAACGTGCTGCTGTTGTTTAGCGCGACATCCGCTGGTTTCCTCTTTCTGGCGCAAAGTGGGCGATAAAAAAACAAGAGAGCCGATCAGCTGATCATTGATCAGTTTCATGATTGAAGTAGCAACAGGAGAGAGAGAGAATGAGAGAAGAAGAGGCAGCTGTGCAGCAAAGACACAGAGTAACTCCAGCTTTGTGTCTTTTTCATTGTAGCTGAAGTCCGGGACAAACTGTTCCTTTTCACCTCAACACGAAACACGTAATATTTTCTCTGAATGTGAGACGATTCCGTTTTTTACGGGACGGTTGGCAACTCTACTAACGAACCTTATGAACAAAATAAAGTTCAACATCAGTAACATCATAGCACCACCCAGCTGTATAGAAACTCCGTCATGCTAGCTAGTAGCAGTACGGAAAAGTCAGCATAACGAAAATAAACTCCACCTAAACTTGGTTCATATCTGACCCAGAGAGACTGCAGGTCATAACTTCTTACCTGAAGTTCAGTTCACCTGACACTCTCGGACCGGGCGGCCGCCTCGGGGCTCTGCTCCTCCTGCCTCCCCTTCCCTCATCCACCTGCTGGCCTCTGTGGCAGCTCCACCACAGCCACCACCAAACAGCTGAGTTATTTTTACACATCAGCCAGCATCTGGCCAATCCACCACCTCTCATTGTTCGTGCCATTACAAAAATAAATAAATAAATAAGTCATCAGCCCACTGGGCAAATCACCGGTGGGCTGATGGCCAGTCCAGCTATGTTAACCTGTTAATCAAGGGTCCCCGATCCCAGTCCATGAGGGCCAGTGTCCCTGCAGGTTTTAGATCTCACCCTGGGTTAACACACCTGAATCACATGATTAGTTCATTCCCAGGCCTCTGGAGAACTTCAAGTCGAGAAAGTAATTTATCCATTTAAATCAGCTGTGATGGATCAAGGACACATCTAAAACCTGCCGGGACACCGGCCCTCGTGGACTGGGACCCCTGGTGTTAATCTTTCGCCGACAAATAGTTTTCTGCGGTGCCTCTTTCGTGCTTGGCTCTCCTTCCTTTGCTAACATGATGCTCATAGTGCAGAAGCCGATGCTGCATTCACTTACACTCGGATATCTGAGCTTCACTGTGAAAACATAATCATACATTTGATATTTCATTGAATGTTATTGTTTTAGCTTCGGGGTGGCACCTGGGGTGGCCAGTCTGGTTGGGGGGGTGGCCTGTGCCCCCCCCAGGCCACCCCGCTGGACACGCCACTGCTGTGAACACATCACTGCAGACACTGTTGGGTTTTCAGATTCCCTTCAGACTAATAACAAGAAACAGCTTTCCATCAATCAAGTTCATCAGTTGATCAGCAAAGGAGGAGCTGCAGCTGATAGGACATGACACTGGCTTCGTTTCAGCCATCCAGGGTGTTTGCACCAGTGAAAAACAACTAAATATATGTCAAAATAAAGGAAACAGGGTCATAAACAGTTTAGCTACCTGTTGAATTACTGTGCTGTCATTTCCTGCTCTCCTCTGAATCACCGTCTGGTTTCAGAGCGTCCACAAACAGCTCATCCTTAGAAGGCTCCTCTCTCTTTCTCCCACTCAGATCAGCATCCTCCTCTCTCGCCCACTCCCACTCCTCCACTCTCTCCACGCCAACACATTGCTTCACTCGAGCGGCTGCAAACATGTTACGCAACAGACGACACAGCAGAGAGGTTTGATCTGCAGGAAGTAACCCGACCTCAGCGTTCACAGCTGGACCGCCGTGTGTGTGTGCGTGTGTGTGCGTGTGTGTGTCACACACTCTTTAAAATCAAAGTGTTCGGGCTGCTCAACAAAAATTAAACTCTGTGATTCAAACGTTTGCTGTTTCTGACGACGTTTTCTGATCAATAATACGTCCAATTCGATCGGATGTTGGCTCCGGGTTCATGTTCAGACTGTATGAGCCACATTTACTGCGTGTACAGAAAAACACAGACTGAAACGAAACACTGTTTCTCACCAGTGTCTATAATAATCAATAATCAGTATAACAAATACCTAAAATAAGGATAAAAAGAGCAAACTCAGGTGTAAGCAGTCACACTCATTCAGCTACAGCAGTCCTCACACAGAGGCTGAGTGTGTGAGGAGTGTGTTGTTTCTCTGTGTGTATATGGGGGGGGGGGGGGGGGGGGGTCACAGTCTGTTTGTGGGTCTTACAGTGTGGCTGCATGGATTGGGGGGGGGGGGGGGGGGTATCACAGTCCTGTATCAGCCTCACAGCTTGTGTGAAGAACCCCTCCAGCATCCTGATGCTCCTGCAGCTGCTCTACTTGTCACCAGATGGCAGGAGGGAGAACAGGCCATGGTGGTGGTGGTGGTGGGGGGGGGGGGTCTCTGATGATGGAGACTGCTTCCAGGGATGGGAGAGGGACTCCAGCTATCCTACTGGCAGTCCTAACAAGCCTGTTGTTCCAGCTGCCAAACCAGCTGTGAAGCTTAGCGTCAGGATGTTTTCTGTGGGGCGAGGTGTCGGGGGTCCTGAGTCTCCTGAGGGGCTGGAGATGCTTTGTGCCTTTTTGATGCTGGTGTGCTGGTGGAGAAGGATGGGCCGTCAGCTAGGTGCCCACCCAGGAACACTGCTGACCCTCTCCACAGCAGCACCATCTACGGTGAGGTCAGTGTCATGATGTTCGCCTGGCCTCCTGAAATCGGTCACCATCTCTGTCAAGCTGCATCAGCACGACTGCCTGATGTGCTTCAAAAGCAGCCGCTCAAAGCATTAGCTCACAACTGGTGTGAGGGCCACGGGCCGAACTGGGTTTGCTTTCTTTGACACTGGAGTTTTGATGGTGCTCTTGAGTCGTGGCACGGCTGCCTGATGTGCTGAAGTGTCTTTAAAGCTCAGGAATCTTATCTGGTCCTGCCGCCGTGTCTGGGTTGATGCTGGCCTTTCTCCTCTCAGGTGTCCCGGTGGCAGTGGAAGCGTGTGTGCCCGGGTGGTGTTGTTAATCTCAAACCACGCATAGAAGTTCTTCAGTTTATCTGGTAGAGAGCGGCAGGGGAGGGGCTTGTAGTCAGTGAGGCGTTGAAAGCCCTGCCAGAGCCCTGACCCCGTGACAGCTTCTTCCTCGCTTGGACTATGAGCTGCAGCATCTCCCAAGCTTTGTTCTGAGCTCTCAGCAGAGAATAAGCGTCTCTGGTTAGTCTGTGGTTAACGGGACCGTATCTGATGTATACTTATTGATCCCTGCAGGGAAATCAGTCCTCTGCGTTTAACCCATTCACTCTGTGAAGCAGTGGGCAGCCACCAATCCCAGGGAGCAGTGTGTTGGGACAGTACCTGCCTCGGGGTAGCCGTTCAGTGGATTCAAACCCCGACCATCCGATCCCCCGACTCAGCTGTGGAGTGGCACTGTGACACATGAACTTCATGTGTAGGAAACACGCGGGCTGCTCGCCGTTACGTTATGAACCAGCACAGTGAGCTCTGACCTCCACCCAGTTCAAACTTGTCCAGAACTTTCCGACATTCCTTTGATCTTTACGGTGACGGCTGTTCAAAGGCTTCACGCTGATGGTGCTCTGAGTGAGAGTGGCACCTCTGAGGTCAGCATGATTTGCTCCATCAAATCTAATTACTTATTTTAGGTTTTCACGCATTTTCAGAGCCACAGCTGCAGCCTGCAGGGACTCTGAGACTCCTGCATTATAAAGCAGAGCATGCTGCTGTGTGTGCTTTCACCTCCACAGTGATGAATCAGCTCAACGTGGCCTCTAATAAAACTGTAAATAGCATCCACATGATGGAAATCAGCTTTAAAGGACTGATTCCATGTTCTCAAAAAGTCCACACCTCGCTTTCTTTTCCTGCAGAAGTTCAGAAAGTGAAGCTGAACTGAATGAGAATGAAGGAGGAGACGGGCAGCGGTGAAATATTAAAGAGGGAAGGAGGAGAAAGTTTAGCTGTGCACCATCAGCAAACCCTCCACTGTCCATCGCAGGTTACAAAGCATCACAACGCACATGCTCCCAGAAAGCACCAATGAATGTTACTGACCCTTTCTGTGTACGCGGCGAGCTGCAGGGTTCATTCTTGCTCCTGTTTTAGGATTTCAGGTCATTTCTGCAGCTATGCAGATGATGCTGTGTTTCAGTGCACAGCCCGGTGTCGTCGACGTCATTGGTTATTGTCGTTGTAACTTAACCTTCTCTCTGAAGCTGCAGGGTAGAATAATAAGAGGTTAGTGTTCTTCACATTCCTGTTTCTGCTGTTTGTCTCTGCAGGCATTTCAGACGCTGACCTCGTGACTCAAAGATGATCATCTCCTCTGGACCGAGAAGGAGAATCAGCTTCTGAAGCCACCAAACATTTCTCACCCCAACATGGCAGACGACCTCTACAGCAGCACCTTCTCTGCTTCGGAATCAGACTTCTCCTCATCGTCTTCGTCCTCAGCTTCAGCCGCCTTCCTCACACTCGAGCAAAGGGCGGCCTTCATTTTCGTCCTCATCCTCTTCATCTTCTTGGGCCTCCTGATCGTCCGTTGTTTCCGTATCCTCCTGGACCCGTATCGGAGCATGCCCTCCTCCACCTGGACCGACTACATGGAGAAGGACACCTTTGATTATCGGATTTCCTGACAGGCAGCCTGAGAGGCAGCAACCCTGACAAACGACAGTTAAACTGAGGCGACAATCACGCTAAGAAGGTGAAGCACAAACACAGGTGCACATTTTCCCACAAGGCGGAGAGAAACCAGACGACAGGCCACAGGGTTAAATATGCCTCTGTGACACTTTGTTGGTGTATAAAGTTTATTTATTCTACAGAAAGTTGGTGAAAAGTTCGAGCAGAAAAGGCGAGCTCCAAGTTTAATAAAAACACGACTTTCCAAATCGCTGAATAACTTTGATGATGTGAGCAGCTGTGGTTTGCTTCCACAGCCACTTTAGTCTGATGTTAGGCCTCTTACCTGGTACTGCTGAGGCGTTGTTGTTATATATGAAGTGTGGCAGGTGGGAAAAGGAAACGTGCGCTCTGTGTTTCTATAGCTTCCGGTCTGATTGTCGCCTCAGTCTGCCCGGCAGGCAGCACATCTGGGTAAAAATCTGCATTTGTCTCAAATCAATCAGTGTAATTGGAAATGTGTGAAAGTATTGAAGACATGCAAAGTCCTCAGATATGAACAAACAGCTCATGCAGATCAATTTGCACGTTTGGAGTTCTGATTGGTTTGAGATGTGCAGGTGCCATTTTTGCTCAGAAGCCACCAACGTTTAGAAATCCCTGCGCTCCGAGTGTTACAGGTGACGGATTTCTACAAGCAGCGAGCTGCCTGCCGGGCAGCGTGTCAGGGCTGCCGTCTCTCATGGAGAAGACAGTCTTTTTGGTTTTTCTTTTACTTTTTGTTCTCTTTCTGAACTTTTATTGACTCAGACTCAAAGAACTTACTCTGACAGCTGCTGAAGCTCACTGAGGACGCGCAGCCTTATTTGGAGGAGGAGGCTCTGCTGATGAGTCTGCAGAGCCGAGATGTTTCCAACATCTCTCCATCGTCCTCCTGCCGGGCTGTTGCTTAGTAACCAGTGATGTCTGCAGCCAAAACACAGAAAACAAACGACCCTCAGCTGCTGTTTCACCAGTCTGGCCCGAAGCCGACTGTCCGCCACAGCCGGCGCTGAGATCACATCCACAGGTGGGTCTGACCTCAATCTCTGCATCCAATCACAGGAAAGAAGAACCAGAATGATGAAGACTGCTCTCACACCATCAGCCATCCCAGAGGAGCGCAGAAAATGTGCTTCATTGCGACGTTTCTGGAAGTGCTGACACGGACTCATTTTTATGGACTTTAACAGGTTCAGTTAGCGATCACACTGAACGATGACCGTGCTCCCCTCTGCCAGAGCACACCACAGCTTAACCTGTGAACATCTGAACAGTCAGCAGGTCATCGTGACCTGGGTTCAGCCAGTCTCATAAAAAGTTTGTATATTTGAGACACTTTACTGCCAGAACACCTGGGTCAAATGTTCCCGTGTGGAAGGTGTGGTGATTACATTCAGTTCCAAATATGATGAATGGGTTTAATCCAACATGTTAGATCACCTGGTCACATGAATATTTCAGTAAATATAGCAGGTTTAGGTTCTTGTGCTGGAAGCATGAATGTTCTGTCTGCCTTCCAATCGCAGCAGATCATGGTTCACTGTTAAATCTCAGTTCAGACACTCTGCCAAACACTTTACCACACTGCCAAGTGGGATGAAGAAAAGTCTCCCATCTAAAACACAGGATGAGAAATAACTGCTGTAAATTCTTCTATATGATCAGTTTAGTGTGCTAATGAACCTGAATCCATCAAACTCTGCGTCTGTTTGGAGATGCAGACTTTCCATAAAGTGGCTGAAACCATCGAGGCAAGAAGGAAGTCATGTTAGGGGAAGCCCACTGTCCTCGAAGGTTAACCCTTTAAAGACTTTGAGTTTTTGTCTGTTGTGCTTTTTGTTTTTGTTTCTGGAAGCACGACCGTGTCTCCATTTCCTCTCCATAAACGTGTTCCAGCCTGTTTTCAGGCAGAGAATCAAAGTTCTGCTACACGACAGTCTGCTAATCTCAAAACTGGAGGACTTAATGGATTTAATGGTTTCTTATCAGAAGCAGACCTGGTGACACACTTATGGACGACCTTGTCGTGCGTCGCAGCGCTGCTCTCCTGACCTGCTGCTTTGGAGCAGCTTTAGTACCTGAGCGACTTCGAGGCTCATCCTGCTGTAATGAGAGAAAATAAGCGTTTCTTTAATTTCCGTTGCTGCACTAAATGTTCGGTGCAGCTTTTCCTGAAGTTTGATGGGAGCAGAGAGAACAGCTGTGGAGGAGACCTCTTCCCACAGCAGCAGCTCTGCACTGATGTGTTTTTGCTTTTTCCTCGGGCCGCCTGCAGAAGCTCTGCTGTAAAGGGCTTCCTCGTGGTTGGAGGTCTCCTGTCAAACCTGTGAGCTGAAAAATCCCCTCGAGCAGACAAACAGTTTGAAGCCGGTGAAAATGAAAGGCCTCCCCTCTCCGGGTTTTCATCATGCAGGTCAGCTGAGGTGTGGATGGCAAGGCGAAACAGACGGCATCGACTGCCAACTCCAACACAGTGAGCAGTCCGGCGTCCCTGAAGATGTTTGTGATCCTCAGACTGGGACTTACGGGGTTTCCCGACCCGTTTCCTGTGCCTCCGTGGATCTGCCTCCCAGTATTCCTCCCTCTTTCTTTCTGTGAAACTCTAAAAGTCTCTGAGGCACTTTGGGGGGGCGCTGCTGCCGGGGATACCCTGAAGGAGAAGCCATCGGCAGAAAGCGAAACGGGTGATTGTTGTCCCTGTGCAGCAGAGGGAGGCCTCTTCTCATCAAAGCACAGCGGGGTCGTGGATCTGAGATCTTTGGATTTTCTTTTTCGTTCATTTTTAAAGTTTTGGGGCTCGCTCCAGTCCCAGCAAAGCCCTCCGTCACATCACAGACAGCAGTTTTGATTTCTTCAGCACATGAGTGAGCATCACTGAAGAGTTCGTTCGCTCTGCTGCTCCAGTCACGCTGACTGTCATGGACACGTCCGTGTCCAACAGCTCCAAACGGGCTTCAGACTCCATTTAAAATAAATAAAAATTCAATATGGGCTTCAGCACTCTGGTCCTGAAATGTTCGATTTTTATAGTTAAAAATGAAAGAATGACTTCAGTCCTACATTTCGGCAGATTTTCATAATTTGATCAACGTAAAATTCCCAGATTGTTTTTCAATTTAGCATAAACATGTATTATCTGAAGAAAATCTGATCTGATAGGTTAAACTTGGGCTTTTTTACTATGTAACATTAATATTATTGTTATAATTCAAATATGAATTATGACTCAGGTCATGTATTCATCTGTATCGCGACTCAAACAGCGAAACACCAACGTGACGACAAACAAACCCGTTTCCTGTTTGAGGCTTCAAACGTTTTCCTCACAGGGACGCTGGAGACTTTCCTGCTGTCGTTTGTTTAACAGGAAGTCCTTCTTTTACCGTGACCTCCATGAGTCCTTTTCTTTCACACTACTTTCAATAATAATAATCATACTCGCTGTGTCTCCGTAGAGTTTACAGGTCACTGTATGTCACACTCAACACATGTAAGAACACACACTCAGCAGTAAACGAGTGCATTACTGAGTATATTACTCCAAATAGTTCACAAACACTTTTCTAATCTCTGCTTTTCTTCGCACAGTCTCACAAAATGTCCCGGCTGCCTGTCACGAGGCACACCTGTGACAATATATCATATACAGTCTGTGCACGTGCACTTCCTGTAACACACACAGCGACTCACTGCCAAACTAAGCTCCACCCCTCCGGTCTGTCCCCCTCCTGCCTCCATCTGTCAGTTTGCAGGTGAAGCACATGTTGCTAAAGCTTATAAAGAAGAAAAACTGCGATAACGGAGTAAAAGAAGTGTGAGTAAGTGGCTCTGTCTCAGACTCTCATGACGCTACTGTCAGCTGCTGCACACCTGTGCAGATGTGCTTTAAAGCTGTGGACAGGTGTGCACGCACGCAGTCTCGTACACCTGCACTGTGGGGACAAAGATGTGGACACACTTTGTTTTTGTTCTGTCCGTGGGGATTTGTGTGCTCTCTGAGTGGCTCCACATTATTATGCAGTGATGTGTGGAGTACCAGAGGCTCCAAACACGAGTGATATGCAGTCTGAGGGGGGGCTGTCCTACTCAGGCTCGTTTCCTCACAAATGTGGAGCCATTTGCACAGCCGAGGTAATCCTGTGCAGTTTATGTCTTATTTGCTAAATGGGAGTGAAGCCAGCTCGTTTTCCCTGCAGCTCTCCGTCCGCAGGTGGAGCTCAAACAGCAGCTAAACTCCCAGGATTACACTGATGGCTTCAGTTATTACCCTTATTCCCTCCTTTCGTTTTAATGTAGACACGACAAAGACCCTGTGGCTGAGTCCAGGGAGAGCAGCGAGAGTCAGAGACGAGGGAGGCAGTGAGACGTTCATTAAGCCTCCGTGGATAAACACAGCAGGCAGGAAGTGTCGTCATTCGTGCAGCCGAACCTGAGAGCCAAATACAGGAAGAGTGATGAGCTGACGGTGGGCCAAAGTATCCAGTTCACTATGGTCGTGTCCAAATTCATGGGCTGCATCCCCCTGAGTCTACGTGGGCCGGGTCCTCAGAAGGCCGGAAGTAAACGGCTGTGGAATGTGACGGTCTCGCCTTCAGATTAGCGTCGCCGCTGTCTCGGTGGAGTTCAATAAACTCAGCCGTCTGCTCCTTGCTATCTAAAATATAACAGGACACTGGAGTAAACTCTCGACCGTCTCACACTTCTGTTTAATCAGTTTTCTGTTTGACGTTTAGTCAGCTGTGTGAAAATCCCAGAGGAACCCACCCGGGGGATTAATAAAGTTTTATCTAATCTAATCTAAGAACTTTAATCTCAGCCAAACCGATTTACTCAGGAACAAATAAAACACTGAAAAAAAGCCCAACAATAACATTTTTAGGTTGTCTAAGTGACTTATATATTACGTTTAACCCAAGCAGCGAAAGTCCGCGGTGATCTGAAAATGATGTGCCGGGAGTTGTGCCGTTCTCGGCCGCATCAGTGACCCTCGAGCTCCCGGCTCGCTGTCGAGCTGGTGGGTAGCAGACGTCTCCGAAAACATCGAAGCACTTTTGCAAATATGCGATATCTTGATAAACCGAGCAGATATTTGATGTTTACACAGCTACTTTCTCGCCTGAAAATATGTTAAAAGTTTATTTTGTGACCCAGAAAGATTAATAAGAGTGATTTTAAAACTTAGTAGCGGCCGCCATTATTGGAAACTAGAGTTTGGCTGGGCCACGCTATGAATTCTGGGATATGGTAGGTCACGAAGGATACACCCGACCCATCCTTCAAATTCGGGGAAAAGGAGGACGCATTTGTCGGCTGCATTCGGAGGAGTCTACGAATTTGGACAGCCTTCGGCACGTCGCTGTGACGGCCTACAAATGCGGCCTCAGGAGGATGCAGCCCATGAATTTGGACACGACCTATTTATCCACAATCTGATAAACCTTCAAAATAAATGACTGAAACGTGACATCCTGTTACAGGAAGGAAGCTTTTATTTTTGTAACCCTGACAAACAAAATGATCCAGATGTAGTTTGTTCTTCCTTTTTATGAAAACCTTCAAAGTAAAATCTCAGTGTGCGCGGCTTCGCTCTGAAACTGATCAAACTTACAGCTGATGAACAGCTAATCTGTTTTGTGCCGTTGTCTTTACAGTGTGTCGTTGTGTTGATAAATGTTCCAGCATAACATTAAAGCACGTTTCCTCAAAACTGTATTTTTATATCAGAAAGTCTCATATTTCTTAATCATAGACGAAACTTTGCTTTATAAATAAGATTTATGTTTCATATAGAATCACAGCTTCAGTCATAAACTGAGTGAGCCAGTTTTTTCTTTTTTAATGTTTTAATAAAAAATTCAACAGCTTTCAAATGAAACATGCATTTTGCATTTTTGTAACGTAAAGTCACAAAAACCTTGAATTATTGATCTAAACATTGTGTGTTGATTTTACACAATAAAAACATGTTAAACTTTGTGATGATCCACTTCTAGGAAATAATTATTCAAAGCAGGATTTTCCTGTGTAACAAAGGAAAATAAATTCCAGTTTAAAAACACTGATGATGGACTGCAAATGGCGCCCCTGAGCCTCCGTACTTTAGCAGAGCCGTTGGTTTTCTTTATTTGGTCGAAACGAACTCGTCTGACTGTCTGAGCCCTTTAATCGTTTTCAACCATCTGCTCTTCCTCCTCCTCTCCCTCGTCTCTCTCTAACTGTATCCTCCTCTTCCTCCTTGCCTTACACCAAGTCTGTTTACATAGGATTAGAAACTCCAGCAGCTCTGTCGCTGCTGTTTTTTACCCTTTAAGGGAGTCGGGACGTCTGTTCTACTGTCGTGTCTTTCTTTCTGTGTTTCAGACTTTGGGAAAGCAGCGACGTCTGAGCTCATCTTTGCCCTCGAGCTGCTGCTTCACCCAAACTCTTAGTTTGTTCATGCTGTATTTAAAGGGAAAATCCACCCAGAGTCCTGGGTGGGTGCACTGAGCACTGGGAGGGGGGCAAAAAGAAGTCCACTGACTGTGGGAGTGACGTGAAATGACCAGAAACAGACAAAAAA
Source organism: Aulonocara sp. 'chitande type north' Nkhata Bay (assembly GCF_057382095.1). NCBI lineage: Eukaryota > Metazoa > Chordata > Actinopteri > Cichliformes > Cichlidae > Aulonocara > Aulonocara sp. 'chitande type north' Nkhata Bay. The sequence goes on along the minus strand of NC_141364.1, from coordinate 590,128 downwards.
GCTGCAAAGAGACAGAAAACCACTCAGATATTGTGAAAATACACATTTCTAGTCGTACATTTGCAAAGCGTGTCGGTTCAGCTTTGCAGCATCAGAACGATGATCAACCTGAATTTCAGATTCTTAGTTCTGCTGGATTAAGTCGAGTAATATTCACAGTATTACTGCGCGTCCGATCAGAACATGTATGCTGCAGTCATACGAATGTCTTACAGGTTATATGTAGGATGCACCAATCCAGCGATGAAGCGATGACACAAGAACTCGCTCGACTCCTTAACCTGAGTGAGAGAAGTGAAAGCATCGTTGCTCACTCACATTAGAGCCGTGTAGCGACAGAAAAACGTCTGCAAATGCACAAATAGAACCTGCTCGTGTTACTTAGTTGGGTTAGCTTTGTTAGGTTCCTCCAGGAGGACAGCCCATGAACAGCCGCCCAGCACCTGGCTCGCCTTTCCCGCCCACTGGACGCTTAATTACAACAATCAGAGATGTTTGTTGTTGCGGCCACCTGGCGGACTCTCGGTAGCAGACCGCCATTATGTTCAAACCATCCCCAAAACTCGGTGTGTGGATCGTGGTGCTCCTGTGAGCGGCTCCTCGCTGCGTTTCAGAGGAAACTGTTGAGGACTTCAACCTCATACTGGTGGAAGCTGACGGGGCTGCTGAACTATATAAGTGATGCATACATATAGTTCATTTTAACCAGTTAGAGCCGGTGAATTTCTGCAGCACCTTCTCGTAACGTGAAGAACGTGACGAGGTCCAGAGGTGGTGAATGGTTGTCACTGTGAGAGTTTGAGTGAAACAACCACAGAGAGGAAAAAACACGACTTGTGCCAAAGAGGCAGGAGCGTTAAACAGAAACACAAACCACTGAACCACCACAGTGGGACGGACCCACTGTAGAGTGGCCTAAGGACCCACACGGAAGCACTGGTGGATTTTCCCTTTATGCAGCTCCTGTGGAAATGCCCTGAAACTGTGAAGTCTCTCCTTTTAAATGCAGTTTTTAAATCTTTCACAAAAAATGATGTTTTCTATGCTCTGTGTCGTGGCTTTGACAACGTGTCACAGAAACAGCTGAGCGATCGCTGGCGTGTAGATGTACGAATCACGTGTCCTTCTCTCTGCAGTGTTCCTTCACCTGGTGACAGCGTGAACCTTTTAAAGTCCAACAAACAGGTGATTGTTTCTCAGTCTGGACATGAATGTTGTGTTTTATTAATGCAAAGTTCTTAGTTTTGATAAAAACTTGGCGCTTCATGGACACGTGAGCTGCTTTTGTTCTCTCTGCACTCGGAAACAAACGAGTCTGAAAATCATTTCTGCTGTTTTTACATGTTGGGACATGAAAACTGGGAAAAGGAACAATTTACCAGAGTTAAAAACACACACACACACGTGCAGACACCGTTCGCTCGCCTGAGGTTCGCTGATTTCAAACAAAGCTCCATCACATTTTGGCAGCTGTGAACATGAGCTCGGTGTTTCGTTGGATCTGTGGGTGCTTCCCTCCATCCACACAGCAACAAAACATCAGAGATTTGGGGGAAAGGTTTACTTTGTCACTGTGACGTGACACTGGGTGACCGGACCATCGGTTTGACAGGCGTGTGGAGGACTGTGGTACGGAGGGAGAGTTTCTTTGGTGACGGCTGCTTCTGGATACGGGTCCAAAACTAAATCACGTATCAGTGACTGTTGGTGGTTATGGTGAGGGGAAGTGGTTCCTGACAATGGGGGAAAAAGACCTCTACTCATAATGGTCAGCAACCCTAACCATCTCCACAACACAACACCATAAACACATGAGAAGCAGCGAGGGTGGGTAAGAGGGTGAGAGGTGAGCGGTAGTAGCCGCGGATAAGCGTTCGAAGGCGTTTGAATCCAGGATGGGGGGTACGTAGGATGGGAAGGAACAGCCTGAACACGTCTGTTATCAGGGTGAGAATTTGTTATGTTCAGCTCCAGCCTTGAGACCACAGCTGGCGCCGATATGGTAGCCGCATGAAATGATGGTGGTTTCCTTTAGTGTGAACAACTGCGTGTCAATTTCACAGTTGATCTAAATGTCCGCCACTGGCCTCTCAATCTCCCGTTGGAGAGCCGTGAGCTTCTCCAAGATGTTATCCAATTTTCGCTCAGAGAGCGTAGTCTGATGGGGTTATAGCAGTCAGGCGACGAGGCCTCTGAAGACCCGCCTTCTTAAAGTCTTCCTGCCTGAGTTAAATGACTCCGTCTGAGGTTGGCAGTCAGTTTCTGGGGTGAGGCTCCTGAAACGCTCTTTGGTAACGGCGGTCGTGTTGATGTTGATGGTCTTTAGGGTGCAAGGGGTTGTGAGTACGATGCAGATGGGTGGGGGTTGTGTCACCGTACGGTGGGAGGAGCTGAAACACAACCGACACAAATTTCTGATCAAAACTGTTTGCATTTTCGTGAAGATAACTCTTTATTGTCTTTGCACAGTCATGCCTACTACAAACACGAAGTTAGAAACTGTCACTGCTCACAGTAACTTAATAAATAAAAAGAACGAGCACATGTTTCTTTAACCGTTCTTTTGTTCATTTTGTGAGAAAAATGAATATTTTGGGTCATTTTGACCTCAGCGTTACTGAATCTGGTGATGTCAATGAAAACAGCAGAAATCTGATTACTTAATGCAGGGCGGTGTGATTGAATGCTTCGCTATGTAGTTTTCATTTAATGGTACATGATTTTCAAAATAAAACATTTCCCGTTTCAGTGTAAGGAAAACACAAATGACACAAAGACGTTTCTGCGTCTTTGACCGCGCAGCACAGTGAAGCTTAAACTTTTGTCTCTCAGCTGTGTTTTTATCTGCTCTTATTTTTTTACGGTGCAGGTGACGTGCCGATGGTGTGTTTCAGTGCGTGAACAGAGCTCCTCTATATTTTCTACGTGGCTGAAAGTTGTTGTGACTAAAGTGAAGTGTAGACTAATCTTTCTGCCTTCTGTCTGAGCTCTTCACGAGTCTGCGCTCTCGTTTTGTAAAGAAATAAAACTATTGGACCTAAACTGATTTCCTTCTCTTTCTTTGGCTTGATTTTGCTTAAATGTTGCAGCTGGGATCCAGATGCAGGAGCCCTCGCTCTCAGGGTGTAAGTACTTCCCTCTCATCCAACAGGCTTCTCTGGGTCTAAGGGCTGATGGCGGACTCTTTGTCGAGTCATTGGCCCGGTCTGTTGTCATGTGAGTCGTTAAGGTCAAGGTACGAGCGGCAGCTGAATCACCTGCCCAGGGACCTCAAAAATGATAGGTGACTTATATTTGGTGTCACCGGTTCTGTTGAGTGATGGTGGTTTACTGTGGACGTAGGTCCCCATGAGCTTTTAAGACTGAAGGAGCCTCTTGGAGTTAAAAAGCATAAACATCGTGCTACCTTCAAATGAAGCACGTCACAAAGTCAGAGGGAGAACCGTCCTCCTACAGACGAGCTCCCTTCATCAGCAGCAGCAGTGAAACTATTCAACATGTTCCCTAAAAGCAACCACACGTTCCCATTATACCCACAACGTCTGCAGATATAAATGAGATGAAAGGTGTTCCTGATTAAAATGAAGGGTGGACTTTGACATGTGGCCATAAATAAATAAAAACCCAATCGAGGACAGCAGATTAATATTAAACTAACACTGCACCGGATCGGTTGTTGGTGTTGCTGTTAGCAGCTGGCGGCGCTTTAATGATGAGCTCCTGTTCAGTTCTTCAGCTTTCACTCGCTGTGTCGACACGGTCGATCGTTTCCTTCTTTATAACTGTCAAAGTAAAGAGCGCCACACAGACTCATTCGATAATCAATGGAGACGGCTTCGTGTGTTTTCAGAACACAAACGTGACGCGTTGTTCAGATGTTTTGTGTTTGTGATGCCTCCTCACCGACTGCTTGGGTTTCACTGACACGTCTCAGTTTAAAACCTGCAGGACAAACAGAGCGACTGGAGGAAGAAGATGCTGCTTCATCATCGCCCTGTGGACGCTCATATGGAGAGCTAATATTAGCCTGTATTTCCATAATCTGCATGTGTGTGTGTGAGTCATCATGCATGGAGGCTGACAGATGGTCGACGGGTGGATGACAGAGTACAGCACGCTACAGCGTGCCCAACAAACCAGTGAACTACACCCAGTATCCACTGATAAAGAAACAAACGCGCTGAATTCCTCCTTCTCTCTGACACGACCTCTGTGATGTCATCGTCTGCCCGCCGCACCGCCATCGTGTTGAAGCAGTGAGATGACATCAGGCCCATAATGTAGGAGTGTGTGTTTGCCGTCCACACGCACGCACACATGCAAAATCACCACAACCTGGTGACTTTTATATCAATCCTGTTCCCATGACAACCAGTCCTGAAAATAGTCGAGAGGATGCCAGCGGTTTCTGACCACAAATTCACACACAGTGAACAGTGACATTCAGTGTGTGTCTGTGTATAGGCGCTAGTTAAAACCACAGGTTTCCAGCTGCACCACTCATCTTCCTCCCAGCATCTCGTCATCAGCGGTTGACACTGTGTGATCTCCACAGAGAGCTACTGAGACATCTTTGTGTTGGGATTTTGTGACAAGATTATCCTTTTCCTTTTATCATCCATCCATGCATCTTCTTCTGATCCGGGGCCGGGTCGTGGGGGCAGCAGCCCAAGCAGAGAAGCCCAGACCTCCCTCTCCCCAGCCATCTCCTCCAGCTTATCCGGGGGAACACCAAGGCGTTCCCAGGCCCAGATATAATCTCTCCAGCGTGTCCTGGGTCTGCCCCGGGGCCTCCTCCCGGTAGGACATGCCCGGAACACCTCACCCAGGATGCATCCTTATGAGATGCCTGAACCACCTCAACTTCGTCTCTGGCTCTTGACGAGGGCGGTCGCACTTTCTCCCTCTCCCTTCCCTTATCTTTCCTGCTTGGCTTTCTCATGTCTTTGGCTCCATCCACACCAGCCCGGATAGATTTGAAAGCTGTGTTTTCATCTGAAAACGCTCTGTGTCCACGCTAGTGTTTTCAGTTGTTCTCACGGAGTTGTGCATCCACATTGAAACAGCTGAAAACGCTTACGTTCCAGTCCTGCACAAAAGGAGCATGGAGCATGTACAAACTGATGTTAATCTTTTTCAGGGCTCTCAAAATTGAGCAAACAAAACAGCTGCTGTATAACGCCCTCCGCTGTCTTTGTTTAATTGGTCACATGACTGCATCACATGACTAAAATGCGTCATCGTTTTAGAAAGTCTGCGTTTTCGAGTGTCCACACTGTGACGGGGCAGCTCCGTTTTGAAATGTATGCGTTTTCGAGAGCGTTTTCAAATCACTGCATTTTCCTTGGGAAAAACACCGTCTCAGTGTGGACGGGAGGCCAAAACGGAGAGAAAACGATGCGCGTTCAAACGAAAACGCATCAGTGTGGACGTAGCCTCTGTCTAGTCTTGTCTACTTCTCTCCCTCTACCCTGGAAGAATCTCACAGTCTGTTCTCTAAAACCTAAAAGAGGAATTATGGATTTGATCAACTGGTTCCTGACTGCCATTGACATCCAGGTGAAGCTTAGGCTTTTCTGGCGGCGGACTGGAAAGCGATGTCGAGCGTGCTTTGTTATATTTGCTCAGAACAGCTCCGTGGAGGGGAATTTGTTTTCCACGTCCCTGCTTGGATACGCAGGGCCCGGCTCTCTGAGACCGTGCTGCCTCAGGACGGTTCATCCAGACTCTCCTGCTGACTGGCTTTTCATCCCCTCGGTGAGTGGAATCTACGAGCGTGAAGGCTCAAACCCCGAGTATTTACGTCCTTTGACTCGAGCCTCTGCTAAAAATGATGCTTCCACCCCGCTGAACATGGCGCTTTTTAATGCCCGCTCATTGACTAATAAATCATTCGTGCTTAACGATTTTATATCTTCTAAAAAACTGGACTTCTTATTTCTGCCTGAGACCTGGCAGCGGGACTTGGACTAGTCGTCCCTCATTGAACTGTCCCCGAACAGCTATTCCTTCATCAGCTAGCCTCGGGGATCTGGTTGTGGAGGAGGTCTCGCTGTGGCATTTCAGGGCTGTTTCTCCTGCCGCTCAGTGAAAGAACAAAATGAACAAAAATAAAGTTCAACATCAGTAACATCATAGCACCCACCCAGCAGTATAGAAACTCCGTCATGCTAGCTAGTACACAGTATGAAAAAAGTCAGCACAACGAAAATAAACTCCACCTAAACTTGGTTCATATCTGACCCAGATGGACTGCAGGTCATAACTTCTTACCTGAAGTTCAGTTCACCTGATACTTGGACCGGCGGCCGCCTCGGGGCTCTGCTCCTCCTGCCTCCCCTTCCTTCATCCACCTGCTGGCCTCCACCACTTGCTAATGTTACTGAATCTGTGGAAGCTCTGCGATGCCACCACACGAAGTAACGAGTAAGGAGCCTATCTAAATCCCAGTAACGAGTAACGAGCTTATCTAAATCCCAGTAATGAGTAACGAGCCTATCTAAATCCCAGTAATGAGTAACGCGTTCCTGGTTTTGGCATAATAACTAGTTACCGTGCTCGTTACCACAATAATAACGTAGTTACTGTAACGCGTTACTTAATAACGCGCTGGTCCCTACTCTGTTCTTGCGACTGCACTGAGCTCTCAATGCATCTACATGTCCCAGACATCCTGGTGATCCTAGACTAGACAGAGCTGATGTGTCGAACAACATCCTCACCACTCCTCCAAAGTGAGATGCTGTAGTACACAGGTGTATGTGGAGGATACCTGTCATGGTCCTGTCACATCAACACTAGGGATGGGTATCGTTTAGGTTTTATCCGATACCGGTGCCAAATCGGTACTTTTGAAACGGTGCCGGTGCTTAAACGGTGCTCGAACCGGTGCTTAAAGAATGGAGAACACAAACTTTGTCCAAAAACCTCTCATGTTCAGCTGGTTTTTTTTGTAAAAAGATAACAACGTTAGCCTTTTCTGCAGCTATGGGGCATATATGGCATCACTCTTGGCTGGAAGCAGTGCTTAATCAATGGAAAAAACACAAACTTTGTCCAAAAACCTCTCATGTTTAGCTGTTTTCCACTTTTTCTTTGGTCATTTTAGCCTTTTTGTCCAGGGTGAAGGGAGTATCTGCCATCAAACAAGAAGACAGCCACATGTAGCTATGATGATGTTTGCTAGTTCACCTTACATGCATTAATGTAATAACGTGGTTAGCCTACTCAACGTAAATTACACACGAACATTAAGCTACTCACGCAGAGAAGAACGGCTGCTGCTGCATCATCATCCTCATTATTTCTGCTACACTGGCAGGGCTAGGGGCCAGGACTCTCCTCTTCGGGTTTTTGGGGGATGTTGCTCCGGGTCCGATAACTGGCAACCCACCCGACGTGCACAGTGTGAGGTCTCGCAGCAAGCTATCAAATACGGCGCATTTCTGGGCTTTAAAAAAAACCGCTATGCGTCGCCAGGTGTTTCATCGGATTCGAGGTGTTACCTCCTTTGACAGTATCACAGTATCAGCTTAAAGCACTTGTTGCTGCTGAGTTTGCATATTTTGCTGTGAAGTACAGCCAGACTTTTGACCGCTTCACCTTGGGCATTTTTAATCTGTAGCTCTGCTCTAAAAGAACGTACATACCTGGACCCGCCTACTATCCTCGGAAACGTAAAATGATTGGCTAGAAGTGTATCACAGCTCAGGAAAAAAAAGCACCGAAATAAAGCACCGAAATGTGCGCTGCTTTTCGGTCTGGTTACTACCGTTTATGTCAGAACCGGTGCCATTATGGCACCGGACACCGGTACCCATCCCTAATCAACACCGTGGTGAAAAAGGCCCGTCAGCGTCTCTACCACCTCAGACGCTTGAGAGACTTCCAACTGCCCTCCAAGGTGCTCAGGAACTTTTACTCGTGCACCATAGAGAGCATCCTGACGGGAAACATCTTAACCTGGTTCGGGAACAGCACCATGCAGGACAGACGAGCTCTACAGAGGGTTGTGCGGTCAGCTGAGCGCACCATCCGCTCCGAGCTCCCTGACCTGCACTCAATCTACAGCAGGCGGTGCTGGACCAAGGCCAGGAAGATGGTGAAGGACCTCAGCCATCCCAACAACAGACTGTTCTCTCTGCTGAGGTCAGGAAAGCGATTCCGCTCCCTGAAGACCAACACAGAGAGACTGAGGAGGAGCTTCTTCCCGCAGGCGATACGGTCTCTCAATCACACCACCACACAGTACTGACCCACACATATGGTTCTTACACACACACTGGACTTTCTGGACTTTGGTTTTGCACAACACTGGTCACTATATTCTTCATTTCCAGTTAATACTTGTACAGCTGCTGTTATTGTGTATATATTTATTTATAATTCTTCATACATTCTTATATAGTTCTATATTGTGTATTTTGTTGTACAGTTATTTTATTTTCAACTTTAATTTATATATTTTATCTTATTCTTCCCAGTTAAATTTACCCTTCATTCTAATTTGTTTTGTACAGTTATTTCATTTTTAACCTTAATTTATATTTTATTCCTTCCTAGTTAAATTTACCCTTTTTAATTTTTCATATTTATTTCCTATCTTATTCATAGCCTTTTCCTTTTTTGTTTTCTTTAGGTCACGAGCAGTTGTCCAAGCATTTCACTACATATTGTACTGTGTATGACTGTGTACGTGACAAATAAAATTTGAATTTGAATTTGAATTTGATACTACGTCTACTACCATGTATGTCTACACACATCCAGTGACACTGCAGCACTAGCTGTAAGTACCAACAAAGCCCCAAGCCTACTGCTGATAAATGTGCGGTTCTCGAGACCCGCACCATTTCATAAACACACCACTCAATCCAAAACCTAACTTATATGTACCTGGTATAGAATCAGGTGTCAAACTCACGTTCCTTCCTCAACCTTGTTGGACAGGTCTTCTGCAGCTGATGCAGGCATGTGGGGATGGTTCAGGGACCGAGCAGCATCATGATCATGTGAGACTCTGCTCTTCTTGCTCTTTGGGAGCGACTGGTCCACTCAACTCACTCTGGGGCTTTACATTGTCAGGTCAAGACACTACAATAATCCAGCGTGTGTGTCTCACAGAAGGCTTCAGCAGCATCTCGGGGTCGACTGGTCCACAGTCCAGGACCATACGTGGGTGTGAGGAACTCTGTGAGGCCGCCGGGTTAACATCCGAACATCACAACAAGCAGTCAGAGGAAGCAATCTGTTCTTATCATCTTCATCACTTTCATGCACATCAATTACATCCATCACAAACACCTACTATGTCACTATGGTAACCGCTGTGACCATGACCCCCACCTTTTGGACTGTAGGAAGAAGCTCGCCCAGGCATGAGGGCAACATGCAGCTCCAGCTCAGCAGGAAGGTCGAAGCTTCCTGCGGTGAGGTCATGGCAGAGGACATTACCCCTTGGTCAGGAGGGGGGGTTTGAGGGTATGATTACGCTTTAATTATTCCATTAAATGCACTTTAATTTGCCATCAGCACAGCGGGGGAGCCACAGTCACACATTCAGCCTTTCCTCGCTGATAATAATGATGGAATTGCTCCTTCCTGTCACACTGTGCACGCTCTCACTGATTATTTACTGGAGGATTTAAAGCTTTAATTAGGATTAATTCAGGCTGAATAAGAAATTTAAATGGAGGGGAGGGGGTGTTGCTTTATTCTGAGTCAGAATAACTAATAATGAAAGTCCAGTTTCCTGAACACGTCTGTCCAAGCTGCTGGTACGTGACCCTTCAGCCTGCATGTCAACCACTAAACTGCTACAGTCACCCTGCTGCTCGTCTCAATGGCACCGGGGGGGTTCTTGGATAGATGTTAAAGATCTGCACACTTGAAGCTGTTATCACATACTTGTATATTTATACAAGAGTACAAACATCTTCTGTCCTCTCAGTGTTTGCACTCAGCAAACAAACAGCACGTTACTCTGAACCAGAGAAGCCGCTCGCCCTGCAGGGCGCTTTTATTACGGAGCTTTAAACAGCTTCCATCAGGAATGAATGAATTGTATGTAATTATTCAATCAACATGTTTGTACCAAGTTAGTCTAATTAAATTCATTTAAATTCAGGTTATATTGTTTAAACACTTTGGCACATCAGACGTCAGTCTTGTTACATGAACTAGTAAAATATTTGTTTGTCCAATGATAATCTTGTTGAATGAACAAATGTAACTTATGTGTGTAGTACATGTTGTGTTCATATTACATAACGTTCAACAAAAACAGATTTACAACAACTTCCAATACATCCAGTCCTGTAGAAGAGACAGGTACACTCAAAAAAAAGGAAATAGGGTGGTTGTTACATTACAAAAGTCTAACTTGAGCAAAATAGTTTCATGTTTCTATGGTGAATCCAATTAAATCATGATGGATGAGATTCAACCACTTAGTTTGTTCTTCTTCAGATGACCTGATACAGTCTAGGAAGAGCAGTTAGTTGCCTGCACTCACGAAATTCACAAGATCACACGAGATTTCAAACCACAGGACAATCACTGGGGTTATAAGAGGCAGAAAACCACACACACACCACGTGTATGCTGTGGCTGTCGATTGTGGTTTAACCTGGAAAGAAACATGAAGAAAATTCTGCATCAAGCATAGCGTTCCTGCTTTTGTTAAGTTTGGCAGCTCAGTGGCTGAGTGGAACCTGAGGGAACAGTGCGAACCACCACCACGCCACCAAAATTAAAATAAAGGGTAAATTTAACGAGGAAAGAATAAAATAAAATATCAAAATTAAAGTTAAAAATAAAACAACTGTAGAACAAAATACACAATATAGAAATATATGAAGAATATATGAAGAAATACAGAACAAGAGCAGCTGTACGAGTAATACACGTTTAAATGTAGTTTAGTGGATTTCTCCCTGTGCAGTAGCGCTGCTGCTTTAGATAAATGCACCACAGCTAATGAACAGACTTTGTCCCTGTTAGACTTTTAAGAGACAACCTGCCCACACAATATGCCAGGACACTGTGACTAACACGCAGGGACACACGGATACTTGACCTGCGATCGCCGACGCTGATGTTCTTCTTTCTGGCAGGTGTGGTGGAAGGAAAACTGAAAAGCTGCGATGACATCCAAGGATGGTGCGTGAGTTACAGATCAGGTATTCTGAAGGCAGCATGCCATTCATTTATCAGCTTACTTTCAAAATCAGGATGTGATGACACAAACGGATCCGTGTGTCCGACTGAAACCTACATTTACAGAAATACTTTTTCTTAACTTTAAAAATCTTTGGTAGCCATTAGCAGAGGTGTGGACTCGAGTCACATGACTTGGACTCGAGTCAGACTCGAGTCCAAGTCATGTGACTCGAGTCATTCATTTTATGACTTTAGACTTGACTTGAAAAAATGTTCTAAGACTTGTGACTTGACTTGGACTTTTACACCAATGACCTGGGACTTGAATTGGACTTGAACCGGTTTACTTGAAAAGACTTGATATTTCACCCCAAATATAAAATTTAACACACATATTATATAGAAAGTGTGCATCATTAATTCAAACCACACTCCGTACGTATGTGTGCGTGAGCTGTAGCACAGACAATCAAATTAACCCGATTTTTTTTTTTGTGTCCCGTTTGGATCTTTAGCATCAGAATTGTTGTCTTAAGGCCAAGAAAGATGCCAGATTTATTTTACCAAGTGGATCATCATGGCCTTGCCATATTGGTCCATTTGATTGACCTTTATTATAATTATGAATTTATTTTATTTTCAGTTGCTACAAACGGGACAGACATGACTGGGGGATAGGACAGGGAGAAAGAATGAAAGAAAGAGAGGGAGAGAAAGAAAACCAAAGGGGAGAAGAGACGGTGAGAAGGGGGGAAGAAAGAAAGAAAAACAAAACAAAACACCTGGGTCACCTGTATGGAGAAAAAAAACAGGAGAAAGCAAACAACAAAGAGCAACATAATAAAAAGAACAGCACCATCACAATAAACTAGCTAGCAGTAGATAACAGTAGATACTAAATAATAAACGATATTGTGCAGCACGCAAGATAGACAGCGCACAATGTGCTTTGAGGCAGCAGCCAAGAAAGCTGTAGTCCGCGTCTGTGAATACCCGTGTGTACACCTGTGTGCATACCTGTGTGGATCAGCATGCTTGCATTCCAAAGGTTTCTCCATGTAACGATCTGCTAGAGGGAGTGGGGGGGCCACAGCCCCGTCCTCCAGGGTATGAAGCAGGTATGGAGGAGATCCAGGCCCCAGACATCCAGAGGCCCCAGAGTACAAGGACCCGAGGAGGACCACCAAAGGGGGGGAACCGTGCCTGGTTATTTCTAACATTTTGAGTTATTTTCCAGTGTTAGAAAACCAGCACTGCTCGGTGTTAGCCATTGTTTATCTTCAAAACTGACTAGGTTACTTTTAAACATATAACACTGTCAAAAGTGTTAATTTAACACTCAGAGGTGTGGACCCATATAGACACTCTCCAGTGTTAATTTAACACTGGAGATTTTGCTGTGCACTAGCTTCCTCTCAGAGAGCAGCGCGACTCTTCCCGAAAACCCTCAGTGTCTAAATGCATTTAAAATTGAGGGCAGGGCACCAGCGCCAGAGGTGGGTTGGAATACACCGACCATCCACTGGATGCTGTAAAACGTGCCCACCCCCAAGGCCCTATATGTATGTGTTAGGTGAGAGTGTGAGTAATGTGGATGTCTAGGTTGCAGAATAAAATTGAGGCACAGGCGGCCAGAAGGGGACAGAGGGGGAGTGCCTCCCCTGCACCCTGGTGACATACCTGCGCCCCAAGCCCTGCGTGTGTGGGTGTGTGTGGTAGAGCGGGAATAGGGAGGCAGCTGAAGATGGGGAGGGAAGAAAGGGAGGGGCAAGTGGCCGACGCCACCGACGCCGATTCTTTTTTTAAAAAGAAAAGAAAAAAACCCTCAAAAATGCTACAAGGAGTTATTTTTGGTATTTACATACATGCAATACACACAACAGTCAGGCCTGCAGGTATCAGGCTGCTGTTCTCCTTCATCTCATAGTGGACAGAAATTATTTTTTGGAGCGGCACAAATAATTTGTGTGGCATCAGATTTGATGCAGAACAGCTGATTGTTCTGTAAATAGTTTGAAATGTTTGTTTAAAAACACCTTGGCTGCATTTTTAGGTAAACAGCTGCAAAAACTCAGTAACTTTTCTGAAGAAGTAACTATATAATTAATTGCCCAGCATTGGTCATTATTTACTGTATTTGCAGACAGAGTTACAGACTCTCTCCCAGACCACAGACTCATCATACAGTCAGAGCTTTATGAAAAATAAAGAAAGTTGTGTTTTCAAAATTGGAGTTGAAGTTATTTTTCCTTCCAATAGTGTTAACATGCTGCAGGTCATGAACAAGATTTTTTTACATTTTCATTGTCAGTGGGCTGAAGCAGTTAATTAAAAGTCGTCTAACATAAATGTAAATGCTGTGATTTGATTATTTTAATAAACATGTAACTTGGATGGATTCGATGCTGGCGTGACCACAGTGCACACGTCTGCTGTTGCTCACAGTGGTCCGAGGGACGCTCAGGGAGTTTGTGTGTTCGCTCACACACATGAAACATTAGAGGGAACATTGGTCACAGGTCACTGACTGATGATTTGGTGCTATAGATTAACTAGAATTTATTATCATGACAATTGTTAGGCTGCTGATGTAAATTGATTCATTAGTGTATATTTGACAAAAAATCTTAAGTGACATGTCTCACTTTTTATATGTGTTATTTTATCAGGTGGCAGTATGTCCTAGTGCAGTCAGAGGGGAGGAGCCAGGGCCAAAGGTGAGGCACATCAAGCTCAGAATAATAATTGTAATCTGAGGATAAAACACAGGTACTGAGGATGAAAGAAGCGTCAGTGCTCTCAGAAGAGTAAAAACAGGGCTAAGGTCCACCAGGAGAGACTGGACAGTATAGATGGAAAACCAATATGCCAGCAGTTTATCTCAGTTAACGAGAGGAGCAGGCATGTGTTTGGCTCCTAAACATAGTGGACGTTGAGTTGTTGTGTGGGACACCAGTAGCTGTAACAGTAGTTCATGTTTAGAATAAAAGATCCCAGCTTAAATGGCTTAAAAGCATGTAGAATAGCATATGTAGGGTAGTATATTTCTCCTTTTTTTTAAAGAAGCAAAGACAAAAGAGGGGAAAACAGAAACAGGGCAGGTTCGGTGGTTGAATCATCCGTCCCCACCAACGCCAAAACCAAATCTACGCCCTTGCGCTCACTACATGCTTTATACAGTTTCCTCAGATATGCATGAACATTTTCACACTTTTCTCTTTTGTTTAAACTCTCGTAAAGTTCAACCCATCGTAGAAACATAAGTCCAGTATTATAAAACGAAACCGTGCAGAACGTTTCGTGGGCAGATTTATATAAATTCGACAAGCTAAACTCATTCTGTGCTGTACAGCAGCAGTCCGTAACCTTTTTTGCACCACGGACCAGTTTAATGTCAGACAATATTTTCACGGACCGGCCTTTAAGGTGTCGCAGATAAATACGACAAAATAAAATTATACAAACAAAGACAAAAACGGTGGTATTTTGTAAATATAATAATAAACGCGAATTCACTGTGTAATTGTGTAACTTTATGAGCAGCGTCCTCCTGAAATGTGCCAACAACGTCCTCCTATGTGCTGCTCTCTGGTCGCTATGGTAACGCGTGAATAGTTCTTTCAAAATAAGACACACGACCACGACACGGGAAAAGACACAGGGAAACCGACTCAGCGGACCGGCACTGGTCCATGGCCCTGTTGGGGGCCGCTGCTGTACAGGAGACACTGTACTAACCTAGTACAGTGTCTCCTGTACAGCAGCGGCCATTGTCCATCAACCTGATGGACAATGGTCTACAACAATCACAATGCACAACACAATGTACTGAAAAAAATTATTTGTATTGGGACAGCCTTCGTCACATTGCTGTGACGTAATCGGCCTTAAAATGCGGCCTGTAAGGCTGCAGACCCTGAATTGGGACACAGCCATTAAATACAAAAGGTGGACGGAGCTAAGAGGAAACAGCTGGGAGACACGGCTGACGAGCCAGGGAGAGCACAAAGCTGAACGCACAGACATAAGGCACAGACCTACAAAGTAAAACATGAAGTACACGACAGACAGAGAGATCCAGACGAGACACAGAACTTAACAGACGCAGACTCATGAGCAGACAAAATAACATCATGGACAGACAGAGGGAACACAGAGAAGAGGGAGCACAGAATAAACACCAGGAGACCAAATAACAAAACCTAAAAACTAGAACTCAGGAAGTACTGCCAAACCAGGAAGCTGAAATACTAGGACAGAACCAAAACAGACAGTCATACTTTGTATTAAAATCAAAAGAAAAAGTACAAAACCAAAAACACTGGCTCACCGACGCAGGACCCTGAGGTCCCACAGGACGATAATCACACGACATAAATCGATAAAACCTGTAAGCCAATCAAACGCGCATGTAACGTTTGCAGTTTGACACAAAGTGATATGTTTCTCCTGTTTGTCACATTTTCACTGCACTCTCGCTTCGTTGGGATGAATTAAGCTTAATTTAGAAAACCAGATTAAACATTTTTCTCAAAATGAGTTCAAAAACATGTTTGTGTAACTCACTGTGGGCTCTTCTGGTTTTCAAATGTACGCTGTTTAAAAAGAAATGTGTGAGTGTGTCAGCAGACATGGTGGTCCACGGTGATGATGATGGGGAGGAGGAGGATAACCTCTGAGCCTGTGTCATTAGAGGAAGCAGCTCTGAGCTCACGGGTTCACCTTGTGTCTGGAGCTGGAGCTCTGGCGCCCTCTAGTGCTCACCAGCTGTTACAAGAACCTTCGTCTGTGGGCAGCAGGCTGTGAGGGTGGAGAAAACAAACACGCCTACGGATGCTAGTAAAATGTTAGATATTATAAACGCTTCATAACATGCTTAACAGCATAATAAATAATACTGAAAAACTGTTCTGATTAAACTGGATGCAAAGCATACAGAAATACTCGTGTATCTCTGGGGCAGTGACCCCTGACCTCTGTCTTTTTTTTACTGAAGCCATGCAGAGTGTTACTTTCATGTTGTGCAGGGAATGGGAGGAAATTCTGTGCTTTTTAATTGCTTTTCCAGAACTTTAATCCCTCAAACCTGTAAACGTAACGCACTTTTCTCTGTTTCTCATATATATGACCCTTGGTTATGTTGGAGTACATATTTTTAAAAGTTTATTCTTCAGCCACCACCCTGCCATGAACCTCGGGATAGGCTAGACCTCAAAGTATACAGCTAACCTGCAGAGCTGCCAAGTAACAAAGTACAAATACTTCTGGACTGTACTAAAGTACAATTTTCAGGTATCTGTGATTCAGTGCTTTTTTTCTGACCACTTTTTACTTTTACTCCCTACATGTTTACACAAACACATTTCTATGAGCTGAACAAACATCAGCAAACACACAAACTGTGTGTGTGCAGTTTGTCTCACAGTGTGCTGCAGCTAAAGTCCAGCTGCTGATCTGACAGGGAGAGAAAAGACAGAGATGGAGACAGATGATAAAGAAGGAGAGAGCTTAGTGTTAAAGGACGGACTGAAACGAACTGAGACAGACTGACTGTGTTATCTAAAGACTGCATGAGAATCCTCTGCAGGTCAGCGCAGGATATACAGGTGAGTTTGCTGCACTCTGATTGGTTTACAGTAAAGACCAGTGTGTGACTGGTGCACAGTGGCTGTGGATTCATGGTCACAGTTAGCTGATATAAAGACAGCATCAACAGTGTCAGTGTAGAGGATGGAATCAGCCAGGACAGCTCAGGGGACATCTGCTCACATCTGGATGAATCCAGGTGTGTACATGCACAGAGAGCAGCAGGTCAGCTGATCACAGCCTGCACACCAAGAACATCTACTGGTCTAGCTGTACCTGAATTGGGACACACCCTTTGTTGGCTGGATTTACGTACTGCAGGGACACAAACATGTCCTTAAAATGTCTTTTTGAGCTCAGACTCCACTTTATAATATTCTGTGTGCAGCTGGAAAACACCACTTGCACTGTGCCCCACAATCTTTATTTGTCACTGGCATTTAGCTAATGAGTAATCCCAAGATTGCCTTTCACCTAACTGCTGACACGGGTTGCAACATAGCTGGCATCAGTGCAGCCAGACTTAAGCATTCCCAACCCCCGCCCGCTTCCTCTGACACATGTAGGGTCTTGGGTGGGGTGCCACACAGGCCACAGTTGGAAGGCCTTTGGCTTTGCTCGCTGTGCTGTGCAGCCACCCGTCCCTCCTTTTTAATTATAAAGTAGTATTTACAGACCACCACATACAGGACCCTGGGGGACAGGTGCATTACCCAGAGGTTGGTGGCTGGGGCTCAATTTTACATGCACCTTATACATTGGGGGGGGCAGACTGTTGACAAGCTGTCAAGTGCTTATGTTGCAACTGTCCCCTAATTTGTAATAGCACTCTAGGTTTCATGCAATCATACTCATTATTCACACCTCATACGCTCACGTCCACCAACGCATGCACCCTGTAGGGCATGTTTAACACAGACAAGCAGGGCGGGGAGCAGGCAGGTCTTTCTACACCCGTTTCCTGCACCCTACCTGAGCCCGGGCTGTGTGTGTCTGTATGGTCAGCACTTCCTGTTCCTGTTCCAACACACAGTGGTGGTTTTATGAACCTAATCGGTGTAGTCAGTTTAATTAAAAAAACAACAACATCAACAACATCTTATTCCATAGCGTGATCTTGACGTGCATCATTCAAAGCACATTTTCTGTTGATTAACTCACTGATTCTATTCACTTTATTCACTCACTGTCTTTACTGTTTTGCTAGCTTAGCTTAGCTTGTAGCCGACTCGCTAGCAGCATGGCTACTTCACCTGTCCCTCCTGCACTTTCCTGCTCATTGTTATGATATTTTGATACCATAGTAGCATTTACAGGATATTGTTTTATACAGGAAAACTGTTACTCAATATGGCCCATCTACTAGTTGTTTTTCTCTTTCTCTGTGACCCAAGAATTAATGTGTAGGACTCACAGGCTGGTACTCCAAGGTCGAAAACACCACAGAGATGAGACCACTTCCTTACTCCCATCCTCCCTTTTTCTTTATCTCCTGGAAAAGGCTCGTTAAAGGCCAGGTGGTTTGTTTCAGAATTCACTAATGAAAGAACTCTGTATTCTGTGTATTTTGCTGGGATGATCATAAATTGTAGCTGAACTGATAAACTACACACAGGATACTTCTTTGCTCACAAGGCAGGAAGACGTTTCCTTATTTGGTCTGTACCGGTTTGAACTGGGAAAGCTGACACACGAACCTTTTTTTTCTCTATATAAGCTGTTATGTACTAAATAAACCTTTGAGTCGATTGGGAAGGCAACCTAAAGCAGTCTCTGTTTTCTTGTTCTCCCAAGCTGCTCCCGAGCTCGTACTAACACGCTGAATGGCATACCTGAGTGTTACTTTAAATAATTAGGAATCTTAGAAGGAAAGGACAAAACTCTGCTTATCGCTCACGCCACGGAGGAAACCCGGGACGGCAATTTCCTTCACTCATTGTGTCAAATGTTTAGCTACTCCTCGGCCTCCTTTAGCAGTAATGATACCTGTAATAATAGATTAATAGATTAGATCATAGAATAATAATAATATAGAATAATAACAGATTAGATCATAGAATTGAATCATATCTGTTATTAACCTCTGTCTCTCTTCCACAGCATGTCTGCAGTTTAACTCATTGCTGTGTGTTATCTGGCTTCATGGACAGAGCATTTAATGGGATCTAAAGCTGTTCATTGCACCTTCAACCAAGTGTTATGCATTAGGTAAAACCCGGACCATAAGTCATCTGGAGCAGTTTTACAAAATTCGGTAAATGTGATGCAGTCCTTCCTCATCATCATCATCATCATCACTGTCTCTGCTGTAGTCGCTGTGACTGACGATGGCAGCAGTGGTGGCAGAGTTCAGGCTGTGTTTAGTGTTATCCCGAGTACCAGTCTGAATGTCCTTGATGGCTGCTTAAACAAACCCGAGCGAGATCGATACACAAACACAGAGGTTGTGAAATCACAGAAGGCCCAGAAACATCTGAACTGTGCGCAGGAAAACCTTTGTGTCCAAACAGTGTAAACCTGCAGGTTTGTCTCTCCTGCAGCTCGTATAAAAACTGAGTGGCTCAGACTTGGTGACATGTCTGCCACCATCAGCATTATGAATCTGTGGCTCAACTGTCGCTTCCATTTCCTGTTTGCAGCGCTGGTTCTCAGCAGCTCGGCTTTGACACCTGAGGAATGCAAACCGCTGGTGACGCCGCTGTCTATGGAAGACCCCTCTGTGGTAAGACTCCTCTGATTGCTGCCTAGGTCTGTGGGGTGGGCTGTGGAGTTAACAGGTGAACGTGGTGCTGAAGTCATTGTTTGCTGTGGAGGTTCAGACTGATTTACAGCTTCATCATTAAATAACTGCATCTTAGTTTCCACTGCAGGATGGATAAAATACTTTGGTTATTAAACTGCCTACAAATGTAGACTACACACTTTTATTTGCACTTTGAAGTGGCTGAGTGAAGCTGTTGGAGAATATTTGGTTTTCACTAACAATGTTTTTTCACCTGTCCCATTTGGTTCTTTTGCCATCAGAATTATTGTCTAAAGGCAAAGAAAGATGCCCAACGGATTTACTTTACCAAATGGACCGTGCTGTATTGGTCTGTTTGATTCACCTTTGCTTTTACTGTTTATTTTATTTTCACTTGCTACACACGGGACAGACTTGACTGGGGAAAGAAAAACAGCGGGGAAGAGGGACGGGGATAAAAAAACTAAAGCCAACAAAATAAGCAGACAAAAAATACAAATATCAATCACCTGGGTCACCTGTTGACAAAGAAAAAAGGGAAAACAAGCGAAGAAAAAGAGCAACATAATAAACAACATCATCGTGATTATCTATGTGAATATAACAGTAAATATGTCTGTGAAGGTTCTCAGTCATCCAGGTCATCGTAGTCTAAGGAGCTTCAAAGAAAAGCGTCTGGACTTCTTTAAGTTGCTTGAAGACGTTTCACCTCTCATCCCAGAAGCTTCTTCAGTTCTAAGGTCAAATGGTGGAGAGTCCCAGATATAAACCCAGTGGGAGTTTCCCCCCACAGAGGGACAAAAGGACCCCTGATGATCCTCTAATCACCTGATTAGTGGCTCAGGTGATTATCTGGGACTCTCCGCCATTTGACCTTAGAACTGAAGATTATTATTATTATTATTATTATTATTATTATTTTATTGTGCAGCACGTAGGATTGACAGCGCACAGTGTGCTTTGAGGTAGGAGCCAAAAAGGGTGTAGTTTGTGGGTGTGATCACCCGTGTGTACACCTGTGAGCATGGACGCGCTTGTTTTTAAAAGGTTCCTTCATGTAATGATCTGCTAGAGGGTGTGGGGGGGGCCACAGCCCCGTCCTCCAGGGCATGAAGCAGGTATGGAGGAGATCAAGACTCCAGACATCCAGAGGCCCCCAGAACACAAGAGACCAAGGAAGACCAACAGAGGGGCAGCCGCGCCACTGTCCCAGAAAGAGCTGAGGAGAGTCCCAGATGAGGGCTCACTCAGCAGCCGCGGAGCAGAAGCCAGGGGGAGTTGCAGTGACGCGCCCGTGAGCTGCGCCAGAGTGACCGAGCCCCAGGCCGAGAGGCCGAGGGCACCCCACCCCCGAAGTGGCCCGAGCGAGCCCCAGGCTCCAGGCGCCGATAAGCAGCCACCAGGAGTGAGCCGGTGTGTAACTGGACGCCCACCCCCAGACACAGAACCACCAACGCACCGATGTCTGAGGGCGTCTGTCACTGGCAGGGGAAGTGGTGGTGGGTGGAGATAGGCCTCCAAACCTTGGAGGGCCTGAGATGTCCCCAGAGAGGTGGCGTCTGATACCCAACCTGACATATAGACACAGACATACAGGCACACACAGACACAAACATCCATTCCCACCCTCATGCTCTCATATGCACTTACTCCACACTCAACCAACGTGGAGACAGACATAAAGAGACGCTGTACACACGATCACACTCCCCAAGCGTACTCTACAAACCGGGTCTAGGTACCCTTGCCCCTGGAGGGGGGAATTGCACCCAGACCCAGGTGGTGTTTCCCTTTTCCCTGCGGTGGGGAGAAGCAGACTGCCCCGACTCCGCAGCAGCAGGAAGGCCCCACACTCCAGACCGCAGTCGGACGGCCAACTCCTCCTCCTAGCCCCCCCGCCCAAACAGGCAGCAGAGAACGGGGGTGAGAGAAGACTCCAAACCTCCCTCCACCCACTCATTTGTAGTGTTGATGCATGTGTGTTCTAAGGTGCATTTAAAACCCAGGAGGGCATGGAGCTACCTGCCAGAGAGCAGCAGGTAAGCGCATAGCCCCTCCTGCTAGCCCTCAGTGTCTACCTGTATTTAAAATTGAGAGGTGGGCAATGGCGCCAGAGGTGAGGTGTACACCCTGATGGTCTTCTGGATGCCGTGTAGCGTGCCCACCCCCAAGATCGTACATGTATGTGTTATGAGAGTGTGAGTAATGTGAATGTCTAAGTTGTGGGATAAAATTGAGGCTCCACAAAAATGGAGCTCAGCATTGTTAATTTCATGTTTCCTGAGTGACTGAAGCACATTTGAAACAACAGAAGTCGAGCCTTAAAACCCCAAAAATGTGACTAGTATCAAAAGGCTAAAAGTAAAATTACATAAAATCCACCCATCCATTCTCTTCCACTTCCATTATAAGTCAGGGTCGCAGGGAGACTGACATCTATCTCCATTATCACAGGAAGCAGGCACACCTGGACAGGTGTCCAGCCTGTGGCAGGGCTAACACAGAGAAGTGTGTGGACGGAGAAAACATGAAAACAGGAAGAACCCAGCCAGATGGGAGATTCCAGATCTCCTTGCTGTGAGGACACAGTGCTAACCACTGTGTGCAGACAGCGCCCTCTCCTGTCTTATTTAGTTATTGTCAGTAATAGTGATTGTCGATTGATTATTATTATTATTGTTGATTATGATTAGTGACTTATTGACTGGTCAGTGAGATTCAAACAGGGATCTGTTTTCTTCAGGTGTGACAGCTTCCTGTTGGGTCAGGAAGAACAGGATACGAAGCGCTGTCATGTTTTTGGTTTATTTAATAAAACTCATGTAGCAGGCAGCGTGTCAGCTGACTAGGCCACTTCCTTGTCTGTGCAGATGTATGGCAGGGTGAACTTCCTGCTGGGCTACACCAGTCACGACGTCTACAAAGCTTTCCTGAACCTGACCGACAGCTCCTGGGTGAAGATCAGCGCCTCACCAGTGCGCTCTGGGGAGGTCGTCATGTTGCAGGAAAACAGGATGTGAGCTCATCACATGCATCAACATCTGTTACCATTAAGCCCATCCATCCTGCACCAGAGGGTAGCAGGGGACAGCAGAGGGCAGCAGACAGTAACAACACAACAGGGGGCAGCAGGGGGTAATAAGAGGCAACAGAGGGAAGCAAATGGTAACGGGGCATAACAGAGGTCAGCAGGGGGCAGCAGGCAACAGACAGTAACTGAGGGCAAGAGAGTTTCTGAAGTGGGCGTGAGTTTATTCTTTCTCTCTGATGTTCTCAGGAATGGAACCTGCATGACTTCAACGACGAACGTAACCTTTGAAGGAAACACTGCCACGGTGGAAAGTACGCAACCCACTCGACCTGACACACTACAGAGAAGTTCCAACATAAAAGCTGCAAAGTTTTCATGATTCTTTTTCCTGTTCTGTCTCATTTTAGATTAACTTTTTCATTTGTTTCCAGTAATATTGTTTCTTCCATCACTCATATTTTCTCTGAAATCGGTTAATTCAAACAGCTTGATATTTTTCAGTTCTTTTTTCTTCTATCTAAGGTCATTCTAGGGGATTTTTAGCTGCTTTTTTGTTTAGATGATTGTACATTCATCCCCAGGTTTTTGTGTCATTTTCCTGCATATCATCTAAGTTATTTTCAGTTAAACTCTTTGTGTCTGATTTAATTGTCTTTTAATATTAGATTGTGTATTTGTCTCTTGTAAATTGATCTCTGGCGTTTTCCTACGTGAGGTTTTCAGTCCTCGAGGTGCAGTTGGACTTCCTGTTTCAGAAGATCATGTTGTTATTACATGAAATTTTTCTGTTCCCAGTGGCCAACTCCACGTCTTCGTTCTACTTGCTGCCGAGCTGTGACGGCTGCCTCGTCTTCGTGATAAACAGCACGGCTAGAAACACCAAACGTCTGCTTAAATTACTGAAGATCGATATAGATGCCAGCGATGAGTTCGTTGCTCATTCCCTTTATCTTCTGGGTAGGACGAAAATTAGACACAGAAGTTAAAATTCTCATTTAAAATCCAAAATGTTCATCCGTTTGAGTGTTTTTGTTTGCAGGCAAAGAGTCAACCCTGAAGGAGCCGGAGCTGGAACACTTCAAGCAGCAGGCAACATGCTTGGGCTTCTCCGGAGACCCGGACTTCATCTACAACCCAGAGAAAAGTGCTTCACTTTAACTGTTTGCACTAGAATCTGAGAAATCAGTCTGAGGTGAATCAGGTGATGCGACTGTCTGTTTCTCTCTGCAGGTTTCTGTGCTGAAGGTGAAGGTATCAAGATTCCCAATTAGAGAAACCACCTACCATCAGAAACCAAGACTTCACCTGAGAAAGTAAAGAGATCAAAAACATAAAAAGTGTGTCTGCATCTTTTATTCTGGGCTTTTTAATGTAACATGGTTTAAAACCAAAGGTCTGCAGACTGCGATTACAAACACTGGTTTCTGCAGATGAGCAAACAGAAGCGATCACTGAGGAGCTGTAATCATGGCCTCAGTCTTGGCACAGAGGCTATTTTTGGTGAAGCAGCCTCTCCAGGGCTGAGTGACACGTGCTTGGGATTACAGCAATGACTCTAATATCGCTAAACAGCGCAGAATCGCTGCTTTCACAAACTGTTCAAAAGTTATAGTAATTTTAAAAAGTGTTGTAAAAACCTTTGGCCAGCAGCGTGTTAGGGGTTACAGTGTTAAGTAAGGGAATTGCCTTAGCATGGTTAAACACAGGACAGAGGAAGGTACGAACTCTAGCGAGGGTTTCATTTTAACATTATACCAACTAAGTCATTAAGTGTAACTGGATAATGAGGAAATGACTCAAGGACCGTCTTCATAAGGGAGGGACCTAAGGAGGATATCAACCCATCGCCTTGCAGTGTTGGGAAGGTTACTTTTAAAATGTATTCCACTACAGATTACAGATTACATGCCCCAAAATATATTTTGCAACGTATTCCGTTACGTTACTCAATGAGAGTAACGTATCCTGATTACTTTGGATTACTTAATATATTATCATGCTTTTTACAGCTACATGAATGTGATTTATTACTATTACTGAAGGCTACTCTCCACACCAACACCAGCTAGATGTTTAAATCATAATATAAATGAGTAACAGTAGGTGGACATTAGGTAAGGCTGCACTTTTTGCAGCGATCTCGTATAGAAAACTATTCCACGCGTATATAAAACAGGTGAGCGGCTCCAAACCGTGGTAAAGGGACCTCTGGCTAATACGTCGGGTTCGTGTCGGCTCGTAGCTGAAAACTAGCTTTACTTTGTTGTCTGGGTCAACTTTGCTAGCAGAGACAGAGAGAGGCGTTGAAAGGCTGCTGCAACGGGACTTATTGTTTCAGAGGAAAACACGAACACAGCGTACAGTCGAGTCTTAACAGCTTACTCACAGCTGGGCTCGTCAGGCTCTCTTCTTGGCTGCTGTGGTTATTATTATATTTACATGCTTCCAGCTCCCGTTTCTGCTCAGTGACAGCTCCTACTTTTCCTTTTTCTCCCTCACTCACAGACACATCACGGGTCCATCCTCCCTGCAGCACAGACTACACTGCCCATCAGGCTTTAGGGCGATGCCTGTAACACTTCCTGTTGCCTTCATATTAAATCATTTAAAAAAATATTTCTTCACGTCATTATGAGACGCGAGATTGAAACACGGGCATTTGAGCCTCTTAATGCGTGTTTTGTTTGGGTTTCCAACGGCGTGGAATTACCAAACATAGAGAGGGCATAGCCGAACATATGAAACAGGAAGTACCGCCGTGTAATCCATTTATTTCAACAAAGTAACTGTATTCTGAATACCACCTTTTTAAACGGTAACTGTAACGGATACAGTTACTCATATTTTGTATTTTAAATACGTAACGGCGGTACATGTACTCCGTTACTCCCCAACACTGTCGCCTTGTTAACAAAATGCTTAACATGACATTAACATGACTTTACAGTCAGAGGCCGTCAGTGTACCCGGAGGTCGAACTGGCGACCTTCCGGTTACAAAATGAGCTTCACAACCCCCTGAATTATGGATAATTGAAACATTGGTGTTCATCTGAACAACAAACTGGACTGGACTCATAACTCAGACGCCCTCTACAGGAAAGGGCAGAGCAGGCTGTACCTGCTGCAGAGACTCAGGTCGTTTGGAGTGGAGGGCCCACTCCTGAAGACCTTCTATGACTCTGTGGTGGCCTCAGCCATCTTCTAGGGCAAGCCTATTCAAATAATGGCCCGCGGGCCAAATGCGGCCCAGAAGCAACCTGCGAGTGGCCCTGCCTGTGGTCCAGGCAGAAACATAGAGAAAACGCAAAAAAATTCATTCATTCATTAATTTTTTAAAAAATTAAAAATTCCTACAGCGTAGTGTAGACTGTGAATGCAACACTTCTAGTAGCCTAGCAATATTTAACCCACAATGCACCGTGATGTAAACATATTAAACAATCATTGTAATATATGATGCGACAACAGCATGTCTTTCTCACTCCTAAAGCGCAAAATGAAACTGACAATGAAAACTGTCGGTTTAACCCTGCCTGGACTGACAAATACTTATTCATTTTACCGAGTTTAATAATCTTACAACATGGTAAGATTATTACCATGTTGTAATTATTACCATTATTATTACATTATGGTAAGATGTACTACCAATGTACATGGTAGTACAACAGGAGTTGTACTACCATGGTGAGGGTCCTGTACAGCCCAAGAGAGAGCTGCAGCATCTTCCCTTTCTGCTTCTTGGCGAAGAAGAAAAGGCCTTTCACAGATTCTGAAACGGTGAAATACTGCATGCTGGCCGTGGTGGATGCGGTGAAAAGTGATGAATAAATTAAAGTAAGTGTGACATCTGCTATTAAAAACGTACCCCTGTAGGACAGTTCAAATATTCGTAGAGTTGAAGTTCTGGCGTCAGACGAGTTTGAAATGCTGTTAAATGACCTGAAGAAAACTGATGTAATGTCTATAGCAGGAGATCACAGACAGAACTGATAATGCACAGTTGTGCGTATATGTCCGTTTTTTGGATGGGAAATTGCTCGGCTTACTACCGTTAGAGGGACACACAGCTGGCGAAATAATGTTTGAGAAGATTTCAGCTCTTTTTGAGGAAAATGGTCTGGATATGAAGCGTGTCTGTATACTTGTGACGGATGGGGCTCCATCCATGGCAGGAAAAATGAGTGGTCAGCGAAATATTTATTTTAATTTGAAAGGGAATTATCAAAATGTTTTTTTGTTATTATTATTATTATTTCAAATGTGCAAAAAATTGTTTAGTTATGGCCCCCCTTTTTTAAATGGACCTTTTGGTGTGCATTTGTGAGGTCATCAGATTTACAGGGGAAAAGGAATTAAAAAAAATACTTGTTTTTCAGTACAGTTGTGTGGGTTTGAAATTGATCATGATCTGTTGCTTACTGGCTTCAAAAAAAATATCTGGCCCAGATAAATTCCTTGGTTTGAAAATCTGGCCCAACTAACTTCGTAGTTGAATAGCCATGTTCTATGGTGTGGCCTCTGGACCCAGTGGAGGTGGTGAGTGACAGGAGAATGGTGGCTAAGCTGTCATCCCTGTTGGACAACATCTCCCACCCCATGCAGCAGACTCTGACAGCACTGAGCAGCTCCTTCAGTGGCTGCAGCACCCACGGTGTGGGACGGAGAGATTTCGCAGGTCTTTCCTCCCCACTGCTGTCAGACTCCACAATAAAGACTTTTGCAGCTGATCAAACACACTAACCCACACATGTGCAATAAGACTGCTATATGTGCAATTCTTATGCAATTCTTCTTCTGACGAAGTTGTATTTTTGTATTTTCCTACTCAGTTGTATATAGTATTTGTATTTCTATTTTATTCTATTGTATATATTATTCTATTCTATTTTATTCTATTGTATATATTATTTTATTTTATTCTATTGTATTTTATTGCATTCCAGTGTTTTCTAATTTCTGCTACATAACTTTGCACTTTTGCTGTAACAAAACAAATTTCCCACCTGTGGGACTAATAAAGGTCATCTTATCTTATTTTATAATATATTTACCCTTTGTTGTTTGTTTCTGTTTATCTAAAAGGCAGCATTTCACTCAACTTTGCAACTTAGACATGTGTACACATCTATGTCACTGTCAACATTCATTATCTCTGTTTTATGTATGTTTTGTAAGAAAAAATTATTTCCCCCAGGTATTCTGATTCTGATTTATGTGGTTATATTGTTACTGTAATCACTCCTTCTGGCAATTCGTTGTATCCATTGAATTTATGCAGCTCTAGTTGCCATTTTTCTATATGTACTTGAAATAATAAACAAATTCTAATAAAACAAAACAGAACACTTTCACGTCTGGTTGGTTGGATTGGAGGCGGAGTCAACTGGATAGACTCTCCCTGCACAGTTTTCGGTCCACCTCGGCTCGATTCGTGAAGCCTGGGTAATGGAGGCGGGGTTTGTACGAAAACAGTCAAAGGTGAGCGCACCGCCCGCCCATGTTACCGTGGTCCACAGATGTAACGCACTCTGTGGAATAAGGTGAGGGAGCGAAGGTGAGACCGGACGTGACGTATACCGAGTAGAAGTTGCTCTGTCAGGAGGGTACGACGCGAGTTGAAGCTGTGAAAACGTCACATTTTGTTTGTAACGTTTTATTTTCTTCATGTTTCTGATTGGCCGAACCCGACAGCGCGTGCCCGCGGTCTGAGAGGTGAGTGCGCCGCTGTGGCTGTGAATGCTGCCCCGCTCAGAGACCAAAAAGGACATAAAGTTAAAAAAGTCTTATCGCGTTTGGCTGTCAGTGCCAGCTAGCTCATGCTAAGCTAACGCGGTGTGTAACATCTGTACGGTTCGTGTTGAAGCGGCTTCCCGCTCCGCTCGGAGTTCCGCTTGTTTGGTTTCTCTGCGTTTCTTCCCAGGCCCTCACGAGCTGCTGCGCGTGAACATTAATGACAATTTTACGACAGAAAAAGTTCACAGCTAGCCAGTTGGCTAACAGGCAGCGTAGGCTGCTGAAGCTTAGCGGATGTGGACGGACGGTGGGCGGGACCTATGAACCTGGCGGAGAGGAATGTAAACAGGTAGCACGCGCGTTCATCTGCCAGCGTCAGCGTTCTCCGCGAATCCGCGCCGGACCCGGTAAGCTGACCGGTTTTCGGGAGGAGGGCACGGGCCCGGATGTCGGGGTTAACCGGAAGAGCAGGGTTAACCGGCCGCTCCGCAAGACCGGGGTCAGCTGAGGCTGCCACCCGTGTGTGTGCGAGCGTAAGTCACCGCTGAACCCTTCTCACCTAATTGAGGAGCGTCATGGGAAACAACTTTCCTTCACGTCGATCTTGGGAGTGAAGCAGCCGCCCCCCCAGTACAGGTCACCTGTAAGGCTCGGAGCTCAGGTGTACAGCAGCGGTCCAGGTGTCGGTCTGCGTTCTCAGCCACACCCCTGCTTCTCTCACGGTCACAGCTGTACCCCACAGCTTGGGGGGAGCTGCTTCCGTTCAAACAGCTGAGGGTGGATGTGCAGTGTTGACCGTCAAGTGGAGAGTGTGCAGATGTTTATCAGAGTTTACACCTGTGAGGCACACACAATGTTTCTGTGATGTCACAGATCTGAGAAATTAGTGGATGGAGGTGACGCTGCACCGTCACTCGGAATCCATCTTTAAATCAGCCTCATGGCTGCACACAGCTCTGAGCTAACTCCACAACTCAGACACACAGACAGAGACACACACACACACACACACGTGTGTTTGCTGACTTCTTCTTCTGTGTTTCCTCAGGTGTGACTGATGTCAGAGGGCCGTGCTGCGTCTCTTCTCTGCTCAGATTTTCTGCAGCCATGGTTGCTCTCAGGTAGACCGGTGTGTCTGTTTTCCAACACCCTTGGCAGGCGGCGGGCAGGTGATCGTTCTCTCGTGACGATCTCCTGGCGGCCATGTTGGAGCGCCTCCTGCTGTCTTAAAGCCACCCGATGCTGAGGTCTAGTTTCTCTCGTGACCACGTCCGTCTGAGTCATCTCTCTCCACGTGTTGTCATACGGAGTCGTGCCTGTGAAGCCGTCAGCTGATCATGGAGGAGTCCAGGGAGCAGCCTTCCGCCATCGCTGACCTGGAGATGAAATGCGATTCAGAGGAGCCCACTGTCAGCTCACAGACTTTCTCCAAAGAATGCACCTTAAGCGTGACACCAGCGCACCTCAGAACTGACATCCCCAACACAAGTGGCGGCGCCGCTGACAGCCCTGCGCTCGCCAAGGTCCCGATGGAGGAGGAGGAGGAAGAGGCCACACCCACGCCGCCAGAATCATCGCCAAGTCCATCATCTGAAAACATGACTCTAACAATCGCCACCACCACAGAGGAACCCACGGAGGCTGGGGCAGGACCAGGTAGAGGAGGAGACATGGGTGAAGGGCGGGGCCTAAGATGCCCAGAGGATCCCTCATGGTGCTTCTATTGTCCGCAGGTCTGGACGTGGAGGAAAGCTCCTCGGTGGTGACAGCGGGTGGCTCAGACGACCAGCTGGAGTCCACGGACTCGGCATCATTCTCCATCCCCAGCTTGGAGCTGTCGGATGGGGTCGTGACAACAGGAAACTCCCTGGACGTGGATGACGGCCTGTCGTCGTCGTACTCGGCGCTGGGTGCGGAGGGCTGCTCGCCATCCACCGAAGTCCCGAGTCTGCAGGACGAGGCGGCGCTGGAAGCTGCCGGTGAGGCGTCCATGTTACTGAAACTGTGCTCAGCCTGGTGCCTGACTGCACTTCTTCTCTGGGTTTATTTTGCGATGACACCTTAGTACTCCAAATAAATGTAACTTTGTTTAGCTGAGTGTGACTGCATTTCTCCCCCTCCCCACAGGGGGTGCTGCTGCTCCTCCTACTGCGGCACTGGAGCCTGGGCCCTCCATGCCAGCGTATTACCTGGTGAAGTGGATCACCTG
Organism: Aulonocara sp. 'chitande type north' Nkhata Bay; assembly: GCF_057382095.1. Taxonomy (NCBI): domain Eukaryota; kingdom Metazoa; phylum Chordata; class Actinopteri; order Cichliformes; family Cichlidae; genus Aulonocara; species Aulonocara sp. 'chitande type north' Nkhata Bay. The sequence continues at coordinate 559,661 of NC_141364.1, read as the reverse complement.
GAAGGAGAAGAAGACACCCATCATCACCCAGAGTGAGAACGGACCCTGCCCCCTGCTGGCCATCATGAACACGCTGTTCCTGCGCTGGAAGGTGAGAATCACCATCATTTAAAGGGCGGAGCGGCAGGTGGATGTTCATCTCCACCCAGCTGCAGCACACAAATCTAAAGACAACAAGTTGCACTACGCAGGTACGCAAACATCTGCCTGAGAACCTTCAGGAAGTCAGGGCAGGTGTTTCCTGTCTGCGTCGTCATGGTAACATAAGAACCTGGAGGTGCATGTTACGTGTTCCAGCTGTTTGGAAGGGCAGGGCTCAGAGCTCCCAGGTTCCAGTCGGTCTGAGCTCGTTGTTGTCATGCTCAGACTTGCGCCGAAGACCGGGAAAGGTTCAAGTCAGATTTCTAGCAGCTGAAAGGTGGCTTTGGTTCCCAGGGAAGCTGGCCTCATTAGAAGGCATGGGAGAACCCTTTCCTAGTAGTTCAGGTCCTTGAAATTGTTTTTACTGCACAAAAGGACGCGAACGCGATGCTAAAGTTCAAGCACAAGTTCAGCTCTGTGCCCACATCTGCACAGAGAGCATGCTAACGTTAAGCTAGTCAGACAATATGCTAACGCTAAGCCAGCCAAGAACAAGAGTGATGCTAAAGCTCAGTGTATGCAGACCAGAGCCTAGCAGCTAGCGCCTGAACTTCAACAGGTAACAAGCTGTCACATCATCCTGGTGCAACATCTGCGAGGAGCTCGTCCTGGTACTGTGACAGCAGGCGTGGGACGTAATAAGAATTTAGCAATTCTGATTCCATTATCAATAGAATCTATACTTATTGATCAGATTCGTTATCGAGTCTCAACAAACAAAACCACAGCATGAAATTAGTCTGCATGAAGGTCTTAGATGTGCTGCTTAGTGATGACGGTCACCCTCAAAGCGGAGAATCGATAACGAATCTGATCAGTAAGTATAGATTCTACCGATAATGGATAGTTCCCATGCGCGCTGTCACAGTACCAGGATGAGCTCCTCGAAGATGTTGGACTGGGCTGTTGTGACAGGTCGCCCCGAAGACGGCGGTGGCAGCATTAAATCACAAAGCCTTTGACTTTTCGTTGAAGGGTGTGTCTGCGGCACTGCAGTGCATGAAGCTCTTATAAGTGTTCTCCCAGACTTCCCGTGCTTGGTGGGATCTACACCTGGACGCATCTAGAATAGTCAATAACACTCACAGCGACCCCTAGTGGCAACAGGAAGTTAACTGTTAGAACCATGTGGTGTACGTGAATCCGGTGCTGTGGGTTCACCTGTGCTTCGCCTGTGGCGGCCGCTGGCCTCAGGTGGTTGAGCAGCTAATGAGACACTTTGGATGAACCGTTATGTAGACCGTGGTTTCAGATGTTCCTCTGAGAACCAATCAGAGCACTCTAAAATGATGTAACTGTGCAGACGTCTGTGTCGTCGTAAACAGCTTTGATCTTTTTTAGTGAGGGACAGAAGAGGAGACACCGGCGCTCACGCTTGATAAAGTTTATAAATGAACTGACCTGTGTGTGTGTGTGTGTGTGTGTGTGTGTGTGTGTGTGTGTCGCGCCGCAGGCCAAGCTTCCTGCTCAGACTGAGGTGGTCACCACAGAGGACCTGATGGCTCACCTGGGTAAGAGCGACTGTGGGTAATGTATCAAACGTATCGATGATGAAATTAAACGTGCCGGGTAGCACGAGCAGGAGGCTGGGCGCTCGCTCGTAAACGTGGAGGGTCCACGTTAAGTAGACGATGAGTTCGCTCCTGGCACAGCTGTCGAGAATGATACTGTCCGCGGAGGTCACATGGTACACGGTCTGCAACACGTCGGGTTAAACCAGGATTCTCACCTGTGAGTGTTTGAGCTGGTCAGGTCGTGGCGGGCTGTCCTACTGACGATGTTCCTGTGTGTGCGTTGTTCAGGAGAGTGTGTGCTGTCCGTCACTCCTAGACAGAAGGCCGACGGCATGGAGCTCAACTTCCAGCAGGTACCAAGGAAGCACACGGACATGCTGGTTCCCATACACGCTTTCAATTAGCACGCCGTTTTGGGGAGGAGACCATAACGTGGGCGTGTGTGTTTGCAGAACATGAGCGACGCCATGGCGGTCCTCCCGAAGCTGTCTACAGGGCTGGACGTCAATGTGCGTTTCACTGGCGTCACGGACTTTGAATACACGCCCGAGTGCATCGTGTTCGACCTGCTGGACATCCCGCTGTACCACGGCTGGCTGGTCGACCCTCAGGTGAGTGTGTGTGAGCGTAAACGCAGGACTGTCCAGGTCCTTAACGAGGTTTTAACAATGCAAGGTCAGCGGTTTGACCCCCAACTCTTCCAGTCTGCTTGTTGAAGTACTCTTGAGCAAGGGATCAAACCCCGGAGTTTCTCCCGAACCTGTGTGAGCTCTGGATAAAATGCTCTGAATGATGAAGCAGGTGATTGGCTCGTTCAGCCAATCCCCATGGGTACCGTCAGCTGATTGGCTGATAGAGCTGCAGATGAAGCAAGAAAATTAATAAAATGTTCTGACATTAAATTATCAACACAATAGACAGAAAGATATCAGGATGTTTAGAAAACAGAATATTTATAGAATGAAAGAAAATATGAACAAATGAAGGAAAGTATTAATAAACATGAATATTAATAAACTGTCTGGAAAAAGTGTTACGGCCTCAGCTGGGCCTCCTGGAGTTGCCTGTGTGGGCGTGTCCTAGCGTCTTCATGCCTTCGGTGACAGCTGACTGCTTCTATTAGTAACTGAACTAAAAGAGACGGACGAGCCGCTATCAACATTTAAAGAAGCAGAACAAAACTCAAGCGTTGGTCAGTAAACTGAAAAGTCAAAAAAGGATTGGTGACCAAACACAGTCCTCTCCACCAAGCAGGAGCAAACAATCACAAAACACAGCTCACTACCTGCAACCACTAACATGGCTCTCTGGCACCAGAGCTCACCTGAAATACTTTTAATTGCTGAAAGGAGTGAGCTGTTCAAAAGGTGGCAGCTGAGGCAGGAGAGACGGTAGGACACGCCCACACAGGCAACGCTTGGGCCGTAACAAAAGTCAAGTGTTGGTCGGTGCCAGACTTACTAGTTGTTTAACCTAGTTGTTAAAATGTTAATTGATTCCTGATGCTGGTAAAATATCATCTTAAATGTTATGCAGCTATCTGCCACCGGACGGCGCATCGTTGATGACACACCTGTTAATCTCATCTCTTTGTTAGAATAAGATCGTAGTTACAAACAGCGGTTCTCCGTCAGGAGGACGGGCTCTGTCTTAGGAGAGAGTTCAGTCGTTATGAGGGGTTCAGAGCAGAGCCACTAGTCCTCCACATCACAAGGAGGCAGCTAAGGCTGTCGCCTCCTGGGCACGGTGTTCCTGCCAGGCATGTCGTACCGGGAAGAGGCCCGGGCTTGGAGATTACATCTCGGCTGGCCTGGGAACGTCTCACGTGTCCCCGGATAAGCTGGGGGTGGCGTGGAGAGGGAGGGCCCTGCTTCCCTGCTGCTGCCCCCACGACCCAACTTAAGATGAGCGGGAAAAAAACGGATGTGTAATTTATTGTTTTCTTATTTTTAGATTTGAACTAGGGCTGGGCAATATGGCCTAAAATTCATATCGCGATATAATTTGAAGCACGTGCGGTAACGATATATATCGCGATATATTCTTTTCTTCTGTATAACGTATTTTACACACTATAAGGACTTAAAATCCTTTCATTTTCTCAAAAATCGAGAGTGTGCCTTATGTATGAATTCTGGTTGTGCTTACTGACCTCAAACCGATTAAATCTGTTAAAATGTTTTAGTACAACTTTGGTAAGCCGCACTGCTTGATGGCTTGTCAGAGCATTACGGCAGTGGCGTTTGCAGGGTTACTGAAGTTGGGCTAGCTGGTATATAATGTTGTGCTACGTGATTGCTAGCGACACAGCTATGTTAGCATAACATTAGCACAGTGAAGCTGCAGGATGAACGCTAACTTTTTTTCCACTTGACAAAAGTTAACGTGAGAGATTCTGGTGGTCAGGGACAAATGCAATCGCATAGCAGGATGCTGTACACGGGCCAAACTTCAGTCAGGAGAACAACTGAGATCATTCATCCACAATACCAGGTTAGTTATTAATATACTGCAACAACATGGGAACAGAGCAGCTGTGAGAGAATTCAACATTTATGAATCAATGTTACGGAAGTGCAGTTTTTGGCTTTCCCCACATTTCAACAGTGCTTAATCACTTTACTGTGACTGTTGCCCGCCATAATTTGCAGATGATAATGGTTGTAGCCGCTGCGATGCTTTCGACCAAAACGGGCGCAGCTTGATGACATCATCAACATGCGCTATCGCGGTAGAACGGTATAGTCAAAATCTCTATCGTAGGCCAAATTTATATCGTTTATATCACCCACCCCTAGTTTGAACTGAAGTGGCTGTCAAGCGTGCGTCATTCATATTGCACGACACACTTTTAGTTTAGCGGACGTTAATCTGTCATATTTGAGTAACACATGAACATCTTTTGTAGTAACATGTTTTCATATCATAGTTAACATCGGTTTAAGTGTTTCTCTCCTTCATTGTCTGTCTGGAGTGTGACGTGTAATGTTGATGATGCTGCACAGTGAAGTGGCATGATTGCAGGTTTTTAATGTCCATGTGGGATTTTTATTTTTTGTGACATGGTCAGACATGGACATGGACATCAGTCAGACTCTCTGTGGCCGCCCACAGGACAGAATGATGTAAAATTCCTGATTGTGTGTTCAGAGTCCAGAGATGGTGGCTGCTGTGGGCAAACTGAGCTACAACCAACTGGTGGAGAAAATCATTGACTACAAACACTCTGCAGAAAGCAGCCGAGTCAGTGAAGGTAACGTGTTTGTGCACAGTACCCAATATGTACACGATGGCCCGAACATAATAATTGTGCACGTCTGTGCCGGGCAGGCCTGGTGGCGGAGCAGTTTCTGGAGTCAACGGCGACTCAGCTGTCGTATCACGGCCTGTGTGAGCTCAACGCGACGGCCAGAGAGGGCGAGATCTCAGTGTTCTTCAGGAACAACCACTTCAGTACCATGATCAAACACAAGGTGGGGCTGTACACACTGCAGTACCATGACCAGACACAAGGTGGGGCTGGTAATGCACTTGTCTCCTCTCTCAGGGGCACCTGTACCTGCTAGTGACAGATCAAGGCTTCCTGCAGGAGGAGTCTGTGGTCTGGGAGTCGCTTCATAATGTCGAGGGTGATGGAAACTTCTGCGACTCCGATTTCCGGCTGTGTCATCCTCCTCAGAGAGCTCCACCCACCCCCCACCTGCCACCCAGCGCCCAGGAGCAGCAGCGGCAAATTGACCAGGTGAGCTCACCAGGTAATATCATTGCCACCGAGCACTTTGGCCCGTTAGCACGTCTCTGATGGGTGTTGTTGTGGGTGTCAGGACTACCTTGTGGCAGTGTCCCTGCAGCAGCAGCAGGGCGGGGCCCCGGGGCCCCTCAGTGACCTGGAGTTGGCCCGGCAGCTCCAGCAGGAGGAATATCAGCAACAGCAGCAACTCCAGCAACAGGGTTCAGTGCAGCAGGTAAGCTCACCTGGAGACAAGCCGGCAGACTGTGGGCAGCACTTGTAGGCCACTGCTATCACACCTTAATCCAAAATCAGGTTTCAAACAGGACACACTGAATCATTGGTGTGGAACCGGAACCTTAAAGGGGGCATGAAACTCTGCACGTGAAGGCTTGTTTACATCACAGAGCCCAGCTCGTCGCTCTGGTAACCACCTGTCACCTGACTCAGGCTCTCCTCCACAGTCCTCATTTATAAAGTGTTGTACAAACACAGCTAACAGCCACTTCCTGCTGCAGACACAGACAGTAAAGTGACCGTAGATCCTGGTTTAACATGAACTGACTGCTGCAGCGCTACAGTGATCCCCTCACACTGATGGTCAGCTTCACTGTCCTTTCCTCTGAGGTATCGATCCTGTCACTTGTTAGCTCAGTCTGTTAGCCAACCACGTGATGTCACGCTGCGTACTGACAGGAGAGGGCGCTGTTTTTAAAACTTTCAGCACTTATTTGTTAAACCCGGCTGAGTTACATCAGTGTCTGAGAGCAGGTGTCAGTGAGCCTTCATGCACATAGTTTCATGTCCACTTTAAAACACCTGAGTTAGCGTTCAGAAGACGAGTGTGAATTATTAGAATAAGTAGTTCTGACTGCCACGTAAATGTCACCATGAAAAGATTTTTTTTATTGATCTCAATGTGACAATAATAACCGTGACATGAGGTGATTACACTGTGTTATTGTTACGGTGTTCCAGGTCAGAGGTCAGGGGGCACAGCAATCCAGGAGAAGAGACAAGGACTCAGACTGCGTCCTTCTGTAGACTCTTCAGCAACGCCGCCATCATTGTCGTCTGTCACGCCGTCGGACTCCTGTGTGTCTGCGGCGGGCGGGTGAGGGGTCACGTTCGATGCCAAACCTCCCAGCTTCCCCTTTGTTTCACAGGTCAAAGGTCTTTAGGACGCGCTCTTTGCCAATGTCTTTATTAACCATTAATAAATATCGGACAGCGATGAAGTGATCAGACGGAGCTGTGGCTGAAACAATGACCTATGACTCTGCAGCTGTGTTATTTCGCAGCTCCTACTCCTCTGTAGGCTTCCTGAAGTTGACCAATCAGTAAAGTCTTAAAGGGGAGGAGCTAAAACGGTCAGAAACAAAATGTTTTAGCTCCTCCCCCTTTAACCCAGTGCTTGCTAACCCCGCCGCCTCCTGTGGCTGCGGTTAAAATTCCTGAAACGAATGGAAACATGATTCCTGCCTCTTTCAAACTCGGACAAATTTAACTTCGTACAAACCAAACGACTGAAAGCTGCTGGCTCTGTGTAAGGATATGCCCTCTGTGACATCACAAAGATCCCAGACTAGGACAAAACAAAATGTTAAGAATTGATGTTTCCTCCAAATTATTGAAAGTAAGTGTAATTAAAGATAAACACCTGAGCGCTGTTGTGCTGTGTGTATTACTGTACGCTGTAGCTGACGAGCACCTTCAGGCAACTGTTGTTGTAATTTGGCGCCGTGAAAGTTAAACCATGACATCGTGTTCCCACGACGAGGACGGAAAAATTAGGGTTTGTCTGTTTGGCCTGACTGAAGGAGCCGATGGTGATGTGACACGGCAGGCCATTATTAACCTCGAATGTGACGGCTCCGTAGCGCTGCTTTAGCTAAAAACGGGTCTTTCACTGGTGTTTCCTGGGACCAGTTTGACCAGAACCTCCCAAATATTCAGTCTGAAGTTGTGAAAGAAAAATAAGATCCTGTGATTCTCCGACTGGTTCTTTGTTTCCCTGCAGATTAAAACGAGGTCGTCACGGTTGTGACATTTGACCAAATTATGACATCAAAGTTTGGATTAAACACGTAAAAAAAGACATTTTAATATCACTGAGTTTTTGTTTTTCTGTAAACATTAACCACGACTGATTTCATCACCAATAAATTTGGCTTAAAGGAACAAATGTAAACGCGCGTTGAGTTTCATGTCCCACAGATTCATGATTGAGTCACTGGTTTATTTTGTCCTCTTCACTTGCAGTGACTCAGTTTTTAAACTTGAACTAAAGTCTTGATATAAAACTTTTACCTGTAAATGATTTTGTGGCCGTCATTCACAGTGAGTGGACAGACCAGCCGTGACGTCGTGGCTGTTTTCTATATTTTCTCTTAAATCTGCTGTGGAAACAAACCTAAAACTCAGGACGTTTGAGGTGAAAACCTGCGAACTGTTCGTCTCTGAGTTCAGACTTGGTGCAGTTTCTTCTTCAGATCAAACAAAGAATTAAGAACCTGTTTAACGCCACAACAGCGTTCCCGTCATGCCTGTCAGGGTTTTAGGCACGGACGGCAAAAAGATGGACGTACCTACTCTGACGCCACCTGCTGGTTAGTGAGATCGTCACTGCAGAACAGCAGTTCACGTAACCTCTTTGAAACCAGGCGGGTCCACATTTCGCAGATTTGTTCGTGTGTCATTAATCACCCATGCAGAGCTTACTCACCTCTATAGGGCCTGAAGTCTTTGCAGCTACAGCTATCGCCATCTGGTGGCCTTCAGATAGAACGCAGGCACTTTCTCTCTGGCTTATTTTTTTTCATACCTGGACGTCACCTCCATGTTTTTATCGTCTGTGGTATTTTATTTATTAGTTTAGTTTTCTTTGGTGTGACTGTTGGCCCGCCGCTCTGTTCAGGCTTTGTTTAATCTGCCGTCCTGTCAGATCGTCAATAAAAACTCTGAATTTGACTTCAGTTTCATGGATTTGTTCACAAACATTAACATGCGGATTTTGTTCTTGTTATTCTGGATCACCACAGACAATTTCAAACATTTGAACACCATCGCCTTTACAACTAATTAGTTGGCAAACTTTTTTAAATTTAGTTTATAGGAAACAAAGAATGCAGACCAACATTGTTATGTACGCCTGTGATCATAGAAAAATCCGAATTGTGACTTTTTTTTATTTTTGTTATTTTCTTACTTTAAAGAGAAGAGTCTTTCAGATCAGAGGCGTCCAACTCCAGGCCTCGAGGGCCGGTGTCCTGCAGGGTTTAGAGCTCACCCTGGGTCAGCACACCTGAATCACATGATTAATTCATTGCCAGGCTTCTGGAGAACTGCAGGACATTTTAAATCATCCGTGTTGGATCAAGGACACATCTAAGACCTGCAGGACACCGGCCCTCGAGGCCTGGAGTTGGACACCTCTGGTGTAGATGTTCGTAAACATAAAATATGAGATGCGAAATTTCAGATTTGACTCTCTTTAAAGTTAATTATGCACCAGTTAGAAAAGTGATTTAAAACCAGTAAGTATCTTACACACTGAGAAAGCACACAGGTGCAGGTCAGAAGCAGGTTTCAGGTTTATTGAATAAGTTGCCATGCAGTTAGTCAGGACGTGACAGATGGACTCTACATGATGAGAAACGGGGACACACCTCCAGTCGTCAGCTGGATCTTAACGATTCAACACATTAATGCACGTCGCTGCAGAGATGCAGACTTGGGCTACGTTCACACTGCAGGCGAAAGCGCATCAAATCCGACTTCTTTGACCCTGTGCGACGTGTATCCGATCGTAGTGTGGCAGTGTGAATGGCACAAATCCGATCTGGGTCACTTTCGTATGTGGTCCTGAATCTGATACGTATCTGATGTTTCAGAAAGCGACTGCTGTTTAATGGTCATGTCGCATTAAATACGTCTTTTACGTCACTGACACAAGACGGACGCCAATTATCAGCGCCAGAGAAGACATCGTGAACGCTTCCTGGCCATCCAGTGAAACTGTTGGGAACAATGTTGGAGAAACGTGAACATTTTCTTTGTACTGTATAATCTGCAGATTCTGACAGAAATCTGCAGCTATCCTTTGAAGCAGCGCTCCTCTGAAACAGCAATAAGGATCATTATTAGGCCAAATGTAGATAACACAATAACTTTATAACTTAAAGCAAAATTGGGAAACGTAAAGTCTGAAACAGTCAAACATACTGTTGCTCTGGGTCTAAACAGAGCGCGTTGTGTGTGACGTCTTCCTTTGCGCATGCGGCTGCTTTCAGGGTTCACACTAGAGCGCGTTTGCTGTCACATTTTATTTGTAGTGTGAACAAGCAGACAAAGAAATCGGATTTGATCCAAAAATCAGAATTGAGCTGTAAGACCTGCAGAGTGAACGTAGCCTAACAACAGCTGCAGGAGAGGGCCAATAGTGTTTGAGTGCCCAATCACCAGGAGTACATAAAGTCAACCTCATGATTCAGTGGCTTCATGGACCCCACCGCTCTCGTTTATTTACACTAATCTTCATATAAAAGTGCTTTTCCACATAATCCGACTTCATAAGCACGCGGTATGATTTGGGGTAAATGACTTGTTGATCTCACGCGTCCTCCTCCCGTCTCCTGAGATGATGCTGTTTGTGAATTACCTCAGAAATCACTCAAAGTGTTTTCATATAATGTTTCTTCACACAGTGAAAAGTATCGTTGACCGTGACGTTAGCGTTGTTAGCATTTCCCATAGAAATTCCTCAAAAACCAAACACTAACATGGCTGCTGTATGACTCCGTGTTTTAGTAAAATATTAACAACAAAGAATCCTCACAAACGACAGAAACGTTTCATAAATGCACTTTTTCACACTGACTGTGTTCAGAGCTGATGACAGAAAGGCAATGAGGATGTTCAGCGGCAGGGATGAGTTTCAACCATCCGTTCTCCCCACTAGCCTCCAAACTGCAACTAACCCATCATTTGGCTCGACTTTACGGGCGTCTCCAGCTTGTCAAACAGCAGTATCACTCCCCAATGATTTTACATTTTAAAGAGCCCCTCTGTAGGAGACGGGACTTGAAATGTAAATAAATGCAGATGAGCGAGGGGTACTGGAGTGTTGAAACTTGTCCCTGGAGCCGTCAAACCGAGGATATAAAAAGCACTTCTGAGGTCCCACCGTCCCTCCTGTTGCATTGATAAGTTTGTACCTTCTGTACGTCTCAAGGCATCGATTTTTCTCACGGGAAACAAACTCGGTTCGTGTACAGATTCACAAATAACGAACGACAAAGAATGCAAAGAGCGTTTGCTAATCTGGTAAACTTTAGACACAGCTGCACGTAAAATAGTGAGCTAGTTAGCAGACGGTAACGTGGCGCTGCGTTCACGACAACAGAACTGTGGTTGTCCTTTTACAGTGGTCAGAAAACTACTACAAACACTGGCTTTATTCCAGAAAGACCCAGTTCACTGTCCGCCGGCTCAGCGTCCCCCTTTTCACAGTTAAACATTCACTAATAAACAAGAATAAAAACAAAACAGAAAATAAAACTGTCATAATGTCCGAGCGTCAGGTGACCAGATTTTAGCCCCGACCTGATGTTAGCTGATTACCATTCGTGTGGAATAACTAACCAAATTGGAAAGATTTTGTGTCTTGCTACCTGCTAATAATCAAGTGCATCTGAGAGTAAAATTATATTTTAATCGTTTTAGAGGAAACTGCCACTATAACACTTCTTTCACTGAAATTAGCTCCAGCTATGTAATCAGTTAACTGCTCATCTCTACAAATGTAACGCTGCATTAGCTTACCGTTTAGCTAGCTGTAAAAATGCTTTATGTTTGATTTCAGTCATAACTGGAACTGCAGCTCAAAGCCAGCCTCCAGTGAACTGCTGCTGCCCTTAAACAGCGGGGAAAGTTGCTATTTACAGAAATGACAACTGTTAGCTAGCAAACGCTATCCGAAACGTTCTCATTTAGTGCGTCAGGTAGAGGTGCTGTGTAGAAATACACAGGAAGCCGTTTCTATGTGTAAGACGCTGAAATAAAGCCAGTGTTCCAGCATTAGAGCGACATCAGCAGCAGCTGCTAAAACCGCTAGCTTTCGCTCAACAGCGAGAACACGTCTAAAACATTCACGTGTTCAGGAAACTGATCGTCAGTCTCAAAGAACCCAAGCTCGGCGTGCACAGAACCGCCTCTTCTGACTGGCCAGCATTAACCAAGGGAATTGGGGCCAATCAGAGAGGAACACTGCTGAGCTCTTAGTACGTAAATACAGACTCACATAACAATAACGCGTTTAGTCCAAAGTGATAATAATAAGTATACTTCTCCTGATAAGAACCCTTTGGCTCAGAACGGCCACTTACTGTACACTGACATTGTCACTGTATAATTTCTAGCATGTGCACCGAGTTGACAGAAACACATGAACAACAAAACTTCAGTAACTTTTTTTCAGAAATTGAAATTGGACCTAAAAAGATGTTGTAACAAACATTAAAATAAAATAAAAAAAAATTCACCAGACACTCGTCACATTGATAAAGGTTTAGTATTTTCTTACACTAACAAGACAAAACTGTTTTATAAAAGCTCTCAAAGGCAACTTACTGTGTTTTTTGTGCTGATGCTAGTTGGTCAAAGGTTTAAACGGAAAGTGCAGTTCAGAAGAAAGTGCTGCCCCTCTACAGACTACTGCAAGTCAGCCAATCAGACGAAAGTAGGCTTATAGAGAGACAGCAACTAAAATGGCGTGTTTGTTATCTTGTTACAAAACGTACTTATTTTAGAGAGGAATAAATAAAAAAAAGTAACTTGGCGAAAAGTTTTAGCCAAGACACTGTCAGGTTAATTGCCAACAAACTGCAATGAGGGAAGAATCAACTTAAGTGTATAATAAACGTATACTCTCTGCTGCTAGTAGTTTAGTGGTTATTAGCTAGTGAGAGAGCATAAGCTGTATACTACAGCAGTGAAAGAGTAATGTTATTAGGAAATGAGGACAGGACTCATTTATTTCTTTGATTAGCCTTAGCTAGGTGACCGTAGCTCAGGGGGTTGGGAATCGCACCTGTAACCGGAAGGTCGCCGGTTCGATCCCTGGGCTCTCTGTCCTGGTCATTGTGTCCTTGGGCAAGACACTTCACCTACCGCCTACTGGTGTTGGCCAGAGGGGCCGATGGCGCGATATGGCAGCCTCGCTTCTGTCAGTCTGCCCCAGGGCAGCTGTGGCTACACCTGTAGCTGCCTCCACCAGTGTGTGAATGTGAGAGTGAATGAATAGTGGCATTGTAAAGCGCTTTGGGTGCCTTGAAAAGCGCTATATAAATCCAATCCATTATTAGGTATTAATTTTGTTAGCTAGTACAGGAACATTAGCTTAAAAAGACATCTCCCCTAGTAATTAAAAAATAATAATGTAGTTTATTATAGTAATGGCCATATTTCTAATAAATATTCTGGACTTTGCTCCTCCACAGTCTGTGAGTAATTCTCCATTAGCATAGCTAGCATGACAGTGACTCTGTTAAAAACCAAACAGCTAAATAGATATTTGGGAAAGAAAAATGAGCTAAAGTGGTAAAATAACAGTTTAGGAAAAAGTGAAATACAATGAAATAAAACAGAGGAAAATGAGCAGCAGTGGTCACTGGCTCAGGCTAATGGACGTTCAGGACAAAAGAATTTGAGCTTGCCCAAACCTCGACGCGCTTACAGTTGCTAAAAATGTCGGGACAAGGCTGACGATGAGCTGTGAGAAATGTCTGGTGAAAACAGGAATGCTGCTGGAAGATAAAGCGATAATCTGTAAAGGAGGGTGGATACGTCAGCCTTTCTGTGAGCGTGCCGAGAACGCTGAGTTCACGTTGTGCTTTTTCCTCGTAGCCATTCTGATTCGGAGAGCAAACTCCTTCGACCTCTGCTGGTGTTCGCGTCCACTCGGACTTCATTTAAACGTCAAGAGAAGGTTCGTGCCGACCCAGTCAGACGCGTCCTCGGGCTCACCCTCGAGTTACTGCAGATTTCTCCTCTGAGTCCACTTTAAACTACGACAAGTTGGGAGGAAAAAGAGGGCGCCTTCTGGAATCTCGGGCTTACGATTACGAGACTTTTATCTTTGGAAAAGGAGCTTCTGTAATTACAGGATGTTTGCTGGAAAGAACAAAACGCCTTTCTCAGACGTTTTCCTGTCAACAGACGTGGAATCGGAAACATTGAGCTGTTTTTAGCTGAGGGATGGGTGAAGTAGTGGTGGTTGTGTCTGTAAACGCTCTGCTGCTGGGCAGTTTAGTAGTGATTATGAGCTGGTTAATAAAGTCGACAGCAGTGACGAGTTCACGCGTTTCCGTGTGACGAGCAGCAGGAAGTCGAATCTGCCGTGCTGTCGCTTCGATTAGCTGCAGATGTAAATCCATAAACGATGTGATGAAGTGGTTTCCGTCTCTATCGAGTCTTCCAGCAGCCGCTTCGACCCCGATGACAGTGACGAGGCGGCTCCGTCGAATCCAATCAGGCGGCGGCGCAGCGAAACGTCTGCCGGCTCCGGCCACCGCCGTCGCTCAGTCCAGACGGGTCACATGATGCCGTTGGTGACATACTGGAAGGAGTCGTAGAGTTTGGTGGTGATGGAGCGCACGGACCCGTCCACGAGCTGCTCCACCAGCAGCTGCAGCTGCTCCTCTGTCAGAGACATGTGGAAACGGTCCTTCAGGCTACGGATGGTGCTCGAGCCGTGGAAGCACGGCAGGTGGGAACCTGTGGGGTTAAAATAAGAGTGCACAACAACTTTGTTAACAGCTGACTGGCAAACACGTCCTTAAACCCACACCGGTCAATTCGTGCACTCTGGACCTCCACCCGAGTCGCCGACAGCGCTACGATGTGACGCAGGAATGAGTTTGTTGTTGCAGCTTCACTGCGAGGGTTATAGGGGCCAATAAGAGAACTCCTTAACCTTTGTCTTGCCGGGCTGCTGTGACGCAGTGTTGGCAGTTTCCGTAATGACTCTAATATCACTGAATAGTGAAATTTGCAAAAACCGGCTGTAGGCTGCAGCTGCTAGCTGTCTGCTAGCTTGGCCTCTGCTGCCTGGAGTTAGGTGGAGTGTGACTCGCTGCATCATCTGCACAAACTCAAACATGAACTTTTGTTCTGGATAATAAAAAGTTTGGAGTTTTCAGCAGGGACGAACTTTGTGGCCGGACCTGTTCCCTGATGATGTGGAACACAAAGTATCCCCGTCCTACAGACTAAGACTGTCTGCGACTCGTACTTACAGCTGTAAATACGGGGTTAGGCTTAGGCCGCGCGTGTGTGCCGTTTTCAGCTGTAAGAAAGGCGCAATGGTGTTACCTTGCTGCATGATCTCCACGATCTGCAGCACCTTCTCCATGTGCTTCCTGGCTGCGATGAGACCCTGAAGCATCAGCATCTTGTAGTAGTTGAACATATCTCCGTTCAGCCCACCCATCACCTGAAACACAGCAAACACCGGGCATCAGGACAGCCACCATGCTAAACTCCACAGGAAGCTTTTCTTCCACCAAAATAAAAGCTTCTGTCATCAGGAGCCATGAAACCCCGATTTCTAGAGTCCTTCAGCGATCCACGCGTGAATCAAACAGAAATTCATCCAAATCAAAACTAAACCTCTGCAGCGCCCGGCTGAGAAACCACGACCGAGCCGGCTGTGACCGGCGGTGCTGAGGGCTCAATGCTGAACAGAACATGTGGGATCTCCTGATCCTGCTGCTGACAGCTGTCGGACACCAGAAAGGATCCTTAGCAACTTTGAAGTTCCAAAAACAAAATGAACGATTCATCTACGAGTCAGCAGAGAGTCGGCTTTGAGTGGCTAAAAATCCCATCCAGACGTGCAGGGCAGCCCTCTATCTGCGTGCTGGTCTGTTCTCAGTGACAGGTAAATATCAGGAGACTACACCTGAGCCCAAAATTGTGATCAACCTCTGCCCGGGATCATCTCCCTCCAACACATCCTCAGGCTGTTTCTACTCACGTCCACGAACTCCGAGGTCAGCTTAAAGGCAGATGTCTCGAAGCCGAGGTTGCGAGGAGAGCTGGAGAGGATGAAGCCAAAGTCGATGTGGATGATGTGGCCCTCGGAGTCCAGCAGGATGTTCCCGTTGTGCCTGTGGGGATCAGACGAGGTGTTACCGAACGATTGGCATGTAGGATTCTCTACATGCTGCAGAGCTAAGCAAGGAAATTCTTACCTTCTCTACACACAAATAAATCAAATATATACAAAAGTCACACTTTTTAAAAAAAGCATAGAAAAATAGAGCAAGCACTGTATAGGAAAGAGCTGAGAGTGGTCAGAAAGTAGAGTCTGCAGGATTTCAATGTAGATGTACAGGTGACTGCAGTGTGTGCTGTGGGGGGAGGGGGTGCCTCTTTAGGACCCCGTTGTTATAAGGCGTCCCCTCCAGTGATGGGAAAGCAATCCCACACATGGACCGTGATGCTGTAATGACAGCCTGTAGAGCCTGCTGTCCCGCCCTGGTGGTGCAGTTCCCATAACACATGATGGATAGATGGATGTGTAGCTGTATAGGTGTATAGATGGATGTATAGGTGTATAGATGGATGTATAGGTGTATAGATGGATGTACAGGTGTATAGGTGGATGTATAGGTGTATAGGTGTATAGGTGGATGTACAGGTGTATAGGTGGATGTATAACTGTATAGGTGGATGTATAACTGTATAGGTGGATGTATAACTGTATAGATGGATGTATAGGTGTATAGGTTTATAGGTGGATGTACAGGTGTATAGATGGATGTATAGGTGTATAGGTTTATAGGTGGATGTACAGGTGTATAGGTGGATGTATAACTGTATAGATGGATGTATAGCTGTATAGGTGTATAGATGGATGTATAACTGTATAGGTGGATGTATAACTGTACAGGTGTATAGGTGGATGTATAGCTGTATAGGTGTATAGATGGATGTATAACTGTATAGGTGGATGTATAACTGTACAGGTGTATAGATGGATGTATAACTGTATAGGTGGATGTATAACTGTACAGGTGTATAGGTGGATGTATAACTGTATAGGTGTTTAGATGGATGCATAGGTGGATGTACAGGTGTACAGGTGGATGTACAGGTGTATAGGTGGATGTATAACTGTATAGATGGATGTATAGGTGTATAGGTGTATAGATGGATGTACAGGTGTACAGGTGGATGTATAACTGTATAGATGGATGTATAGGTGTATAGGTGTATAGATGGATGTACAGGTGTACAGGTGGATGTATAACTGTATAGGTGTATAGATGGATGCATAGGTGGATGTATAGGAGTATAGATGGATGCATAGGTGGATGTACAGGTGTACAGGTGGATGTACAGGTGTATAAGATAAGATAAGATAAGATAAGATAACCTTTATTAGTCCCACACGTGGGAAATTTGTTTTGTCACAGCAGGAAGTGGACAGTGCAAAAGTTATGACGCAAAAATTAGAATACAATAAGAATAAATACAGTACACAGCTGTACAGAATAGAATAAAATAATATACTATATACAGTAGAATAAAATAAAATAAATATACAATAAGATAAAAATAGAATACGAATGCTATATACAACTGAGTAAAAATACAACGATGCCAGAAAAGATTATTGCACTTAGTGTTATTGCACATGTGTGGATGTGTGTGTTTGTTCAGTTAAAGTCTTTATTATGGAGTCTGACAGCAGTGGGGAGGAAAGACCTGTGAAATCTCTCCGTCCCACACCGTGGGTGCCGCAGTCTCCCACTGAAGGAGCTGCTCAGTGCTGTCACAGTCTGCTGCATGGGCTGGGAGACGTTGTCCATCAGGGATGACAGCTTAGCCGCCATTCTCCTGTCACTCACCACCTCCACTGGGTCCAGAGGGCATCCTAGAACAGAGCTGGCCCTTCGGATCACCCTGTTCAGTCTCTTCCTGTCCCCAGCAGAGATGCTGCCGCCCCAGCAGACCACGCCATAAAAGATAGCAGAAGCCACCACAGAGTCATAGAAGGTCTTCAGGAGTGGGCCCTCCACTCCAAACGACCTGAGTCTCCGCAGCAGGTACAGCCTCCTCTGCCCTTTCCTGTAGAGGGCGTCTGAGTTATGAGTCCAGTCCAGTCTGTTGTTCAGATGAACACCAAGGTACCTGTAGCTGTCCACAGCCTCAATGTCCATACCCTGGATGTTCAGTGGTTGCAGTGGAGAATGCTTGTGCCTGCGGAAGTCTACCACCAGTTCCTTGGTTTTACTGGCGTTGATCTGGAGGTAGTTCAGCTGGCACCAGTCCACAAAGTCTTGAGTCAGTCCTCTGTACTCCTTGTCGTCCCCATCAGTGATGAGGCCGACTATTGCAGAGTCATCAGAGAACTTCTGCAGGAAGCACTGGGTGGAATTGTGGGAGAAGTCTGCAGTGTAGATGGTGAAGAGGAACGGAGCCAGAACCGTTCCCTGTGGGGCCCCCGTACTGCAGACGACCCTGTCCGACACACAGCCCCGAGTCCTCACATACTGTGGTCGGTCGGTGAGGTAGTCCAGGATCCAGGTAGTGAGGTGATGGTCCACTCCAGAGTTCACCAGCTTGTCCTTCAGAACCGAGGGAAGAATAGTGTTGAAGGCACTGGAGAAATCAAAGAACATGATTCTCACAGTGCTTCCAGCGGTCTCCAGGTGAGCGAGGGAACGATGTAGGAGGTGAATGACGGCATCATCCGCTCCAATGCCAGGCTGGTAGGCAAACTGAAGTGGGTCCAGTGATGAGCTTATTAGGCGCCGAAGCTGAGCCAGGACCAACCGCTCCAGGGTCTTCATCAGGTGGGATGTCAGAGCCACCGGCCTGTAGCTGTTGAGGTCCTTGGGGCGTGAAGTCTTTGGCACTGGTACAACACAGGAGGTTTTCCAGAGCTGTGGGACTCTTCCCAACCTCAGGCTCAGGTTGAAGAGGTGCTCCATCACCCCACACAGTTGGTCCGCGCAGGACCTGACGACCCTCGAGCTGATGCCATCTGGGCCCGCTGCCTTCTTGCCATTAATCCTCCTCAGTTCCCTCCTAACCTGGGTGGTTGAGAGAGACAGGCTGGAGCCTTGTGTTGAGTGTGTATTGGATGCTGTTGTTGGGGGTCGGGGGGAGTGAGCAGGGTGAATAGAGGAGGTGTGAAGTGTCTGAGGTGGAACAGCAGCAGTGGGGGTGGGTGAGTCTGCAGCCGATGTTGCAGACTGCCTCATGGCTGAATGAAATCTGTTGAAGAAATGATTCAGTTCATTTGCCCACCTCACATCCCTCCCAGGCAGAGAGTTCTGCTGTTTGTGGCCCGAGATGGTTCTGAGGCCTCTCCAGACTTCACCAACGTTGTTTTGTTGAAGCTGGTTCTCCATCTTCTGCCTGTAGCTGTCCTTCCCATTCCTTATCAGTCCCCTCAACTCTCTCTGCACCCTTTTCAACTCCTCTTTGTCTTTGGATTTGAAGGCCCTCCTCTTCTGCTTGAGGACAGCTTTAATTTCTGGGGTAATCCAAGGTTTGTTGTTGGAGAAACACCGTACAGTCCTGGTAGGTACGGTGTTATCCACACAGAAATTAATATAGTCAGTAATGCATGTAGTAAGGCTGTCGATGTCCTCTCCGTGGTCATCACAGATCACCTCCCACACAGTCGACTCAAAACAATCCTTAAGAGCCTCCTCGCTCTCCTCTGACCATCTCTGCACTGTGCGGGTGGCTGGTGGCTCCCTGCGCACTAAGGGCTCATACACAGGGACAAGGTGCACCAGGTTGTGATCAGATCTGCCCAGGGGAGGGAGAGGTGATGAACTGTATGCCTCTTCTGCATTGGCATACAGTAAGTCCAGTGTTTTATTGTCTCTGGTTGAGCAGGTCACATACTGGGTGAAGGTGGGCAGTGTGGAGTCCAGTGAGGCATGATTGAAGTCCCCTGATATTATGAGAAGGGCTCTCGGAGATTGTGTTTGCAGTCTGCTGACCACAGAGTGGAGAGAGTCACAGGCTGCATCCGCGTTGGCCGAGGGGGGGACATACGCTGTTATTGCGATAACATGCGAGAACTCCCGGGGCAGATAGTACGGACGCATGCTAACGGCTAACAGCTCAATGTCTCTGCTGCAGAGTTGCTCTTTTACAGTGATGTGCCCAGGGTTACACCATCTGTCGTTCACAAAAACTGCCAGTCCCCCTCCTTTCCTCTTACCGCTGTCTCTGGTCCTGTCCGCTCGCAGCAGCTGGAATCCCGGTAGTGTCACGCTTGTGTCCGGAGTTAGCGGTGTTAGCCACGACTCCGTTAGCATCATGATGCTACATTGCCGGTACTCCCTCTGTGACCAGGTTAGCGACGTGAGCTCATCCATCTTATTGGGCAAAGATCTTACGTTTCCAATAATTACAGAAGGAAGAGATGGTCGATAACGTCTCCTTCTCGGGCGACGGCGCTCCTTCCCAGCACGACACCCCCGTCTTTTCCTCCTCAGCTCGCTGGGAATGTCGGGTCTGTCCGCCGGCAGTACCGCTGTGGGACGCAGCGCTAACAGCTGATCCTTACTGTAAACAAAGGATCTCTGCTCTGGGTCCCCAGACACGCGTGAAAAAAGTAGAAATAAACTAAGAAAAACGACCAGAACTAGCACAAAACGGTAGAACATGGTTGCAGAGTCTAATTACTAATACGTTAGTTATAAAAAATTACGAGAAGAAAAGATAAGAAAGAAAGAAAATCAGAATGAGCAGAGCTGCTGTAACAGGCTGCCGCACACGGGGGGCGCCGGAAGTATAGGTGGATGTATAACTGTATAGGTGTATAGGTGGATGTATAGGTGGATGTACAGGTGTATAGGTGGATGTATAGGTGGATGTACAGGTGTATAGGTGGATGTACAGGTGTATAGGTGGATGTATAGGTGGATGTACAGGTGTATAGGTGGATGTATAGGTGGATGTACAGGTGTATAGGTGGATGTATAGGTGGATGTACAGGTGTATAGGTGGATGTACAGGTGTATAGGTGGATGTACAGGTGTATAGGTGGATGTACAGGTGGATGTACAGGTGGATGTATAACTGTATAGGTGTATAGGTGGATGTACAGGTGTACAGGTGGATGTATAGAGGGCTGCATTGACAGTCTTCAGTAGAACGGTTCTGATGATATGCAAACTGCAGGGATGTAAAGGACCTGGAAGGTTTCTTTATGTTTCTTTATTAGATGTTCAGGGCTTTCGGGGCTTAGTCCTCGTCAGGACCTTGCGGTAGAATTGCTCAATGTTGGTTGGTGTTAAGGGTGTTAAAGCAAGCGTGGAGCTCTTTCAGCTCATCTGGTAGTGCACTGTCGCTGGCTGGCACCCTTTTTTGCAGCATTTAATGGGGCAATATTCTCAATGCATGTGCTGAGGTTGCTAGTAATCACTGATGTAAAGTCCTCCGAATCCACAGACCCGTCCTCACTCAAGGCAGCAGTCTTAACCTCATCAGCAGGGATAACGGTCACTGTTTAACTTTTATGAATGTCTCACCTGTCTTTGACCTGCAGCAGGTAGCAGATGAGGCTGTAGCCGGCGCAGCTCTGCACGAAGTTCCTCTGAGCGGTGAGGAAGGCCTCTGTGGTGAAGCTGCCGTGTTCCTGCAGGAAGTAGTCAAGCAGCGACAGCTGACTCTGCTTCCTCACCTGGAGGACACACACACGAAAACTGCGTTTCAGTCTCATAGACAAAGACAACTAACTTTCCCAGAATCCCCTGTGTACCTGGTGCAGGGAGACGGCGTTGAGGACGGGCTCGATCATCCCGCTGTCTGAAGACATGACGAGGATTTTGTAGGGTTTGATCCACAGAGGAACGCGCTCCTGCTGCCAGATGGACTGACCAAGGAAACAGACTCGGCTTCAACATGGAAGCAGTTTAACCACACGGAGACTGCGTCTGTATCTGCATCTGTACCGTTGTGTGCATGTGTCTGTACTGCGTCTGTACCTGCAGCTGTCTGAGGACCTGATAGGCCAGCAGCTCCTGCCTCAGATCGTCCCCACACTTCACGATGACCGACAGCAGCCTCCAGGTGTGCAGGTGGCCGTACGGAGACGCCTCTCGGATCCGCCTGAACACAAACGGCGTTAGCGCGAGGAAGACGTTGTGGAGCGTTCCCCTGCTCGGCTTCACAAACCCACCTGACTTTCTCCTCCCAGGGCTCTTTGAGGGCAACAGCCGACGGGTCCTCGGGGTCCCTCCTGAATGCGGTGGGAGTGTGAGCAAGGTTCTCCGATAGCCGCCGTCTGAAAAACAAACCAGGTCGGAGCGTCACGGCAGAACGCACAGCTGAAGATCGAAGCTTCACGGGACTGCTCAGGCCATTTCATCCTCAGAAAGAAGAGTTCCTGAACGTGCTGCTCTTCAGAGATCTACACTCCTGGACAGTGACAACAACTCATCATAATTACATCTGCACACCAGGTGATGTTGGTGTCCTATCAATATGGCAACTACAAAGAAAGCTTCTATGGGGAAACTAATAACTAACAAAAAGGTCCAGTCTATGTAGGTGCGGTTCCTTTATTGTTTTAATTACTTTAAAAACAACTTCAGATCACATTTTGTTGCTGGTAGTTATTTTTGAACGCAGCTCAATATTCCTGTGGAGCTCCTTTATAGCTTGAATTTACTGAAACTACAAACACATAATTGTAGTGTGGAGGGGTGTGGTCTGTGGCTCAGCTTCTAGGGAGGGGTGGTGTTCAGTGGGCGAGGCTGCTCAGAGGCTCCTGTTTGAGCAGCACGCCAAGGCCTAAAGGGGGGAGGAGCTGAGAGCAGAAAGCTGCAAGTGAGCGGGCATCAGCAACAGTGAGACCGCGGCCGCCAACAGCCTGGAAACGCTAAATTGTAAACATGAAGCGCCGACATGCACGTTGGCGTCGTGCTGGGCAGAACCAACACTAGCTTGTGTTACACGTAGCTTACCACGGGTAACACGGCGTAATATTTCGTTTGAACTGCCCTGAAACAGCACTGGTGTTCCCACGTTTCTGCTTCTAACCTCCGCCTGTGGAGGGTAACCCGCTGTTTACCTGATGTCTCCGGCGGCGATGAACACCGGCTCTTTGCTCTCCAGACTCGTGATGCTGTCGACTGAAAACTGACTGATGTTGTCGCTGCTGCTGGTCTGAGCCTCCATCTGCAAACACATGCTTGTTACTGTGCTTCGGGAGGACAGAGTACACAGGGTTACTGCAGGCAGTATGCCGACGCTTTCACATACCTCCACCTGCAGCTGCCCGATATCATCGGTGGCCCACGCCTCGTCGTCGTTGTCGTAGTTTGGGACGGTGGAGAAACTTCCCGTTCTGTGTTCCGATGTCATACCACTGTTGCCATTAGCTGCGGTGCTGCAGTCCAGGTTCTCCGCGGAGCGGGCCGAGCGTATCCGCGTCTCTGGGATGCGAACGGGAACGGGAGACGTCTCGAAGCTGTCGCAGTCCAACACCTCCACGTAGATGATGTATGGAGCCTAAAGGAGGAGAAGGAGCAGCAGTCAGAGGACATTGGACAGATGTTCTCTGGCACATGTGGCGGGTACACCGGAGGTCACCTTGTCCTTGGAGTTTAGGACCACGGCCTGCGTGTGGGGGACCCTGCAGACGTGGTGCTGGTGCTCGGCGGTGGGCAGCCACACTCGGGCCGGCAGCTTGTGGTTGAGCAGCGACAGCTCGGAGATCAGACGCTGGGTCTTCTGCTCTTTGGTGGGCAGCGTGGCGAGACGCTTCCCGATGCACAGCAGAGACTTGATGAACTCCCTCTGAGGACGGAGACGCTCGGGCTGCAGACGCACGAAACACCCACAGAGAGTCATAGTTTCTAACCACACACACACGTTCCCTGATGCTCCGCCCACAGAGGCATGTGAGTGACTCATCGATAGCTCGAATGGGCCGTTTAACCCTTTAAAGCCAGTAGGAGCGGGCACGCGCCGTTTTGCACAACTATTTTTAAATCCCTGTAGAATCTGAACCGTGTAAGCTAGCGCAATAATTTGTTTTGCATATGAAACCGGAGGAGTTGTTCTTACATCTGATGCCATCAGCTTGTCCTCGGTCACGGTTGCCTTCCACATATAGCTTTGCAAAAATTGCATAAAAAGCTCTTGCAGGAACAAAAACGTAATATTCCAGAAACACGCTTTGCCGATCCGATCAGCTGTTCGTAGAGCTGGGCGATATGAGATTTTTTCATATCACGATATGTTTTTTTCATTTCAGGCGATAACGATATCTATCACGATATAAGCCAAATAACTATATTTGTAAGATTTAAATGTGCCGTTGCTCACAAGTAAAATGTGAAATAATCAGCAGCTTGTTTTTAAATATTTATTTCCCATAATAAGTTCAACAGGGTAGATGTACTTAAGGAACATGACTTTTTCAGATAAATAAAGGCAAATATTGCAAACTACACAAAAGGCAGCCGCTAAAGCGTTTAAGTTTCAAAATAGAACAAATGAAACAGACTAAATTGTCAATTCCACTTAGAAACAAAATATTAATTCTAAAAATAAATCTTAGTTTGTTTTACAGAAGAACAGACAAAACTGACTAACTTTTGTCAATATCAAATAAACTGAGAACTAAAAGGAAATTCTCAATCTCTCCTTGTTGTATAGCTTAGCTTTTCAAACAGTTTTAACAGTTACTTTATTCTGACAAAAGCCGAATGACGAATTAGCGCTTCCAGTCAGAGACTGAGGCTACGTCCACACGTACACGGGTATTTTTGAAAACTGAGATTTTCCGTTTTCGTTTTAAAAAATAATCCCGTCCACACATAAAGGCAGAAATGAAGGAAAACGCTGCTATGAACATGCCAAAGCAGCAGGTGGCGCTAGATTCCTAACCGTGCAGAAATATTGGCCAATCAGAAGTCTAGAAGCCTCGGTGGGAAAAAGTAAACAAAGCTGCGGCATAGAAGCAGAACCGAGTCGTATGTGTGGAGGGACAGTAACTGTGTGTGTATGTAAGCATTTAAACACTGCAGAGAGTAGAATTAACAGTAACAGTATTGTAGAAATTCATTTCACCGAAACAATAACGTGGCGCACAGTGTGACGCATGCACCAGTTTATTGTATTTCCAGACTTGCTTTCGGCACAATTTACAGTGCACGCTACTCTGTTTTTTGTCAGACTTGAAATAGCCGAAATACCTTCAAACTACGGAACTTCTATGGCTCTTCCGTTCGACAATCTCTCCGGCGTTGGAACCATCATCTGTTTTCTCTTCGGTCACGCTCGGTTGATTTTTCTAGTCGGCACACTCATTTCCTCCATTACGCGCTGGCTCCTTTACCCGCTGGCTGCTTCCCAAACAAACACACGTGCGGCTTGGCACTTGTGCTGTACGTAACAAGTCACGCGACGTGACGCTGCGGCTGTGATTGGTTCGGCTCTGCGCTACTGAATTTGGATCGGCTGACCTTTTTTTTTTTTTTTTTTTTTTTAAGAGAACAAGAGCGGCGAGGTCTATCGCGATAGCTTAATTTCTCTATCGAGTAAAAGTTATATCGCGATACATATCGTTATCGTTCTATCGCCCAGCTCTAGCTGTTCGTAACACTTCCCACATTGAAACAGTCGTCAGCGCGAACGATCGCATGTCCGCCATTACCTGCACGAAACCGGAAGTGACGTCATTTTTGCGGAAAATGTAGTTTTTAACTTGTAGGCCTTGAAAGCCTATACTGGTGTTTTTAAAAGTCATGTTTGATTTTATGCTTTTCTGAATAGCCTTTGACTCTAGAGCAGCAGTGTCCAACTCCAGGGCTCGGGGGCCGGTGTCCTGCAGGTTTTAGATGTGTCCTTGATCCAACACCGCTGTCGACCTCCTCAACCGAAGGTTCTCCAGAGGCCTGGTAATAAACTAATCATGTGATTCAGGTGTGTTGACCCAGGGTGAGATCTAAAACCTGCACGACACCAGCCCCTGGAGGCCTGGAGCTACCCACCCCTGCTCTAGAGGAACGGCACCACCCGAGAGAATCTCTGGCTCACCTCTTCGTGGACCGCCTCCACTTTTGGGTTACTGCCAGTCCGTCGGAGACCAGCACCAGGTCCATTGCTCGCCATGGTGGCATCCGACTTGGATCTCTGGTGGGTCCTCCTGGACGGGGAAACAAACACCTCGGCTTGTCCCTGTCCAGGGCCAAACATGGAAGAGGCCTCGGCGTTGCTGCCATCGTGTCTGTGATGGCGATGGCGACGGTGAGACGGCGAGGATGCGGGGCTGTCAGATGGGGCGGGGTTGAGCTCGTCGGACAAGATGAGCTTTCGGAGTTTGGTTCCTCTGGAGTGGCGCTGGGTGGAGATATGCATGTCGGAGGAGTAGGCACCGAGCAGCCAGGCAGAGAGCAGCGAGAATGTGATGCTGGCGCTGCAGCGGTGGATCTGCCGGACACAAACACCTGCGTGAGAACCCCCCGACTGTGACGCAGCGGGTCACCGACCCGTTCTCTAGCTAACGTTAGCTGAGCTAGCTTAAACTTAGGGACTCACCAGGTACGGTCGGATGGCGTCGCCCACCTCTGTGTCCATGTGCACGTACATGTTGAGCAGCTGCGGCAGGTAGAAATCGACCTCGCTGTCCGGGAAGCTGAAGAGGCGGTTCCCGATGTACGCCTGCACACCCGGCTCCTTTGACTTGTACAGGTAGGAAATCGCCATGGAGACGTCAAACAGCTTGGACTCGAACAGGCGCAGCAGCCACGACTGCTTTGATGACGACGGTGGCGAGAAAGGTTCTGGCCGAGCCGAAGGACGCGGGTCGGGCTGGGACGGCGTGTCGGTGTCTTCCTCATCTTCCTCTTTGATGGAGCCGGCATCTGGGCTGATGAGCTGGGTCACGGCGCCGCGCTCTGCCACATCTGCCGGGTGCTGCCGCTGATCATCCTGCAGTTTGACTTTAAGGAGCACTTCCTGGCACGCCTTCAGCGCCACCTCCGGGTCGATGACTGGAACAGCAGAACAGAGAAATCGATCAAAACTGGCGGAGGATGTAGAGGTGTAGCAACTGTGGCCCCACCCACACCTCGCTCCAGATTCATCCTAAGCAGTGAATATTTTGGAAAACAGTTTCCTCTCCTTGTTACCTTGCTCGACACCTAGGTCCATCTCCATGGCGTCCTCTGAGATGACGTCCAGCGGAGGACTTGGTCCTCGCTGGTCGCCGCCACCGCTCGACGTGCCTCCGCTGCCGATGCCCTCGCTGGCGCTGCTGCTACCGAGGCTGCAGGTGCTGCCGATGCTCCCACTAGGGGAGGAGCTGCGGGGGCTGGCGCTGGGAGAGGAGGCCTGATCCCCGTGGGTGGGCGGAGGCAGCTGCAGCTGAGGGCGAGCGTGACGGTGATGATGATGGTGATGGTGAGTGAGGAAGTCTGAGGAACTCTCAGAGCAGGAGGATGAGGAAGAGGAGGCGCTGGAGGGGGAGGAGGGGCAGGAGAACGTGGTAGGAGAGGAGGACGAGGCGGGGGGAGGGGGTTGCGCGGAGTGGGAAAGGCGGAGCGAGCGCACAGCCGGGGACCCTTCGGCGTCGGCCATTTTGGAAGAGGAGTCCTACAGAGAGACAGAGAGAGCACGAGTCACATGACACAGCTGAGAGGATTCGAGGTCGCCCCTCCCCCTACCTGTTTACCCCCCAACACACACAGCGAGGATGAGGTCACATGACTCCTCCTGGCTTCAGCTTGTCATACTTCCTGTTTTACAGGAATTCAATTTTATTTATATGGCGTCAGATCACAACAACAGTCGCCTCAAGGCGAAAAGTTTGTATAATTATTTATCCTTGTTGTGCAAACAAGCAAAACTTAATAAATGTAGTTTGAAAAGTAACAAACCTGAAAAGAAACACTGGGAACGACACACACGAGGACACAGATACAGAGATGCTCCAGGTAAACAACCAACAGGTGTGTCTCACCTGCTCCTCCCTCTCCGTTCCCCTCTCTCTCTCTCTCTCTCCCTCTCCGTTCCCCTCTCTCTCTCTCTCCCTCTCCGTTCCCCTCTCTCTCTCTCTCTCTCTCTCCCTCCCCCCTCTCTCTCTCTCTCCCTCTCCGTTCCCCTCTCTCTCTCTCTCCCTCTCCGTTCCCCCCTCTCTCTCTCTCTCTCTCTCCCTCCCCCCTCTCTCTCTCTCTCCCTCTCCGTTCCCCTCTCTCTCTCTCTCTCTCTCCCTCCCCCCTCTCTCTCTCTCTCCCTCTCCGTTCCCCTCTCTCTCTCTCTCTCTCCCTCTCCGTTCCCTTCTCTCGCTCTCCCTCTCCGTTCCCCTCTCTCGCTCTCCCTCTCCGTTCCCCTCTCTCTCTCTCTCTCTCTCTCTCCCTCCCCCCTCTCTCTCTCTCTCCCTCTCCGTTCCCCTCTCTCTCTCTCTCTCTCTCTCCCTCCCCCCTCTCTCTCTCTCTCCCTCTCCGTTCCCCTCTCTCTCTCTCTCTCTCTCTCCCTCCCCCCTCTCTCTCTCTCTCCCTCTCCGTTCCCCTCTCTCTCTCTCTCTCTCCCTCTCCGTTCCCTTCTCTCGCTCTCCCTCTCCGTTCCCCTCTCTCGCTCTCCCTCTCCGTTCCCCTCTCTCTCTCTCCCTCTCCGTTCCCCTCTCTCTCTCTCTCTCCCTCTCCGTTCCCCTCTCTCTCTCTCTCTCTCTCTCTCCCTCCCCCCTCTCTCTCTCTCTTCCTCTCTGTGCTGACAATCAAGCCAAACACCAACATCATCAAATCTACAGTGGAAACCAGATATTTACAAACTCTTCAGATAAAAACACTTTTTTAATTGTAACATCAAATCAGACTAAATGTTTATTTTTTAGATAAATATAAAAACATATTTGTTAACTTTCAGAGTAAAGAGAGAAACTGTCTGTGTTTCTTAATTGTAAATGGCACCAAATTGTATTCAAACTGAGCCACACTTATGGAGCTCCACAGTTGTCTTCCTGCTGTTTTGTTGACATCTCTTGATGTTCCCATGTCACAGAAACAGACTCTGTGTTTTGTCTTATATGCATCCACAGCTGTGCCACCAGTTTACTCACATGGACTCTACGAACCAATCAGAAGCTTCTTCAGCTCAGAATGGAATCGTCTGGAGTTTCTTATTAATTAACAATAAACTTAGTGTATATGTACTCCTACATTTGATGAAAGTGATAAAAATAGAAGCTCTGTCTCTCTTTATTCTGACATTTAACTCATTCAAAAGATATTTCAATATTTATTTATCCAAAACAAAACAAGTTTAAATTGGTGTTTAACAGTAAAAACAGTGTTTGTACTATCTGGTTTCAACTATGAATATACTGTGTATTAAAAATGCTCTTGTTTTTCATAGAAATATAAGAACACATAAAGCATAATGTATAAGAAAGAAGCCTCTAATGTCCATCTACATCAGTACATAACTGAAACCGATGTTGTGCTTTATTTAGCCGTGTAGGGTAACAACTGAATATAAGATATAATATAAGGCACATGTGAGCTGAGACTCTCTAAAGAAGCAGCATTGTTGTTGTTCGGCTTTTCATTTCGCCATTTGTTGATTCACTCAAAGAACAAGTAACGTAATATGGGTCAAGTGATCAGTTTGACATCAATCTTTCGTGATTCGCCGTCATATTTACATTATTTGTACAGTACGAATGATTTGCTTTGGTACCTGCTCAAACTTAAGCTCTCCTCTGTCTGCAGCAAACTGGCAGGCAGCAGCTTCTCTCCCCTCGCTCACAGGCGTCAGTGCTGTGCTCAGTTGCTTAGTACCCGAGCTCGGATCATACCAAAATTAGGGGGCATTTATGCTCAGTCCTAAATTCCCACAGTGTGCGCTATGTGCTTCGAATATTGTGTGTAGTTTTTGTTTTATACAGTTGTCAGTCAGGCATCCAACTATGAAAAAAATTACACTCCTAAAGACTTCTGAAAAAACAACCCGGGCTTAGGCCCAGTAAGCCGCCACCACCCCCGCTCCACCAATGGGCAGACCAACCCTTTAAATATCCTGTAACACTGTTCAATATTGGAGGGTAGCCAGTGCCCCCCTTGGGGACGCACCTGTACAGGGTACAGCAGGTAGACCAAAGATGCTTTAAATCATTAGTTATTATTACAGACTGGGTCTGTTCACCCTGTCGTGTCACATGCCCCGCCCCTTTCTTTGTATTAATGCAGGGCTTTTCCTTAGTGTGTGAAGCACCTCGAGACAAACTGCTGTGATTTAAACTGAATTGAAAACAGATGTGATTCTGGGCCGGAGCAGAGCGAGGAGTGACCGAACGCGTGGCCACTGTGTGGGTTGTTGGCTGTGCGGAGCAGCGTGGGACTAAACGGAGCACGTGAAGAGTGAAAGGAGAGCAGAGCTGAAGAGGCGAAGCTGCAGGAATCGTGTCAGACGTGTTTGTCAGCCAGCTGTCAGGTTCATTTTCACATGTAGGCGATCAGCTGTTCAGTCTGTCCTACACTCACGCACATTACTTTGTTCTTCTGTTAGATGTGTTGCTGTTCTTATGTGCGTTTTTTAATTTCCCTGCATTGATGTGATCTCAGTCACTGATGAACGCCCTGAGGGGTACTGCTACTCGGTACTGTGGCCTGTACTCACAGTACTGCATGTCACGGGTACTTAAATAACACCCTGTTACTGCTGACACGTCACGCACGCTCTCGGCGCACATTAAAGACTCTGTTTGGTTCGGATCGATTAATCGGGCCTCTGATGCAGAACTCAAACTGTGAAGAAGAAGAGGAGGAGAGCCGCTCCCTGCTGATGAAAACAAACCGGAGGAGGCAGCTTAAGCCCGGAGTCTAACCCGGGCCTGCCGAACCTGCTAACAGCTAGCTAACCCGAACAATAACAGAGAGGCCGAGGCGGAAAAACGAACCGAGGTCAGCAGCACCTACCCGGGTACCGAGGCGCTTTCAGCCCCCTTCAAAGCTCCGACAATCGAACTTCAGTCCGCTCCGCCCCGGGCTGTCCCGGTACGGTCCGGTTCTTTGATCCGGGTCCCGGTGCCGCGCTTAGTCCAGGATTTTAGGGTCGGTCCATCTGCTCTGGGTTTGTGGCCTGGCTCGGCTCGGCTTGCTTTAAAACTGCGGTGACGCAACATCCGTAAAGACAGAGGCTGTACATAACTGTCGGAGCTTCCGGTGGTCTTTACACAATAAAAGCACGTAGAGGAAAAAAAAAAACCCAGCTGAAGACATCCGGGCCACTGACAGTAGGACAACACGGGGGACGGTGTGTTGGGGGGTGGCGCGCGGGGAGGGGCGCATGGATGGTTTGTTTTGGTCAAGGAAACTCATCGCTTTGCCAACATTAGATGAATTAAGTTATACTTTTCCACTGGATTTAGCAACACGAAACTCAAAATCACTACATTATCATAAGCATCTTTGAGGGGACGACTCGAATGAGTCTTTGTGTACGAACGGAGCACATGCAGTCGGTCACACCTTCGAGCTGTGGGCCGTCACCAACCAGTCCTCACGGTGTGGAGTTAACGGGACACTTTTCTCACTTTAATGTTGGATTTTATTCCCTCCGGTAAAACATGTAGAAACAACGGTTATTACCTGTGTGTCTGTGTTAGAAATACCCCGTGACAGAGTAACATGAAACACATGTTCTTGTTTCAGTCCAGGGGTCGATGTGGACGTTGTGGAGGACTATAAATACCTCAGAGTGCACACTGATAACAAACTGGACTGGGTTAAAAACACCACTGCTCTCTGCAGGAAGGGCTCTGAGCTCCTTCATGAGTCTGTTGTGGTCAGTGCTATTCTCTATGCTGTTGCATGCTGGGACAGCAGGCTGAGGCTCGCAGATGCCAGCAGACTCAATAAACTGATCTGTAAGGTCAGTAATGCTGTGGGGTTGGAGCTGGACTCCCTTAGGGTGCTGTCGGAAAGGTGGATGTTGTCCAAGATAAGGACGATGCTGGATCCCATACACTCCATGGCCAATGAGATTACCCATAGTGCACCACTGAACGCAGTAGCGGTTTTTGATACGGGCGGTTGCCCGGGGCGGCATCGTGGTGGGAGTAAGCGCGCCCTCCGTTTGCGAGGTGCGCATGCAGCACAGGGAGGAGAGGGCGGGGC
Source organism: Aulonocara sp. 'chitande type north' Nkhata Bay (assembly GCF_057382095.1). NCBI lineage: Eukaryota > Metazoa > Chordata > Actinopteri > Cichliformes > Cichlidae > Aulonocara > Aulonocara sp. 'chitande type north' Nkhata Bay. Next base: position 528,114 of record NC_141364.1, on the reverse strand, counting down.
CGCGGGGGAGTCTCTGGCTGGCTGGAGTAGCATCTAATCACCAACTCACAAAATAAAACAAAATAAAAACAAAACAACAAACATGAAAACACCAGACATCATGATACAGACTTATAATTTGCACCGATGTTTTTTCGAAATTCTATAAAGTGAGCGCGCGAGCCCTTGGTGCACGTGCTCGCTGCTGAAGTCAAAGTAAACTTTATTGTCATCTCCGCTACATACAGTGCCAGTGGGAGTGTTCGCCCGGGGCGCCAAACAGGCTAGGACCGCCACTGACTGAACGACACAGGAACTCATCCCTGCCTGTGGATATTTGTGTACGACTCCTCCATCTAATGCAGAGCACACAGAGCAGCAGTTACAGCCTGTAGTTTGTCCTTTACAGAGAAAATAACAAAGTTTTACAGCTTAGAGTATTTATCTGTAATATTCTGGACATTTATAGGTGAGCTATTTGTATATATGGGAGTTACTTCTAATATTTTGTAACTTTGTAATATTGTCTTATTTAATTTTTATCATTTATGCAGTAAAGGATTTCAAAAATAAAATGAATAATTTTGAAGACAGATCAGTGACTACAAATGGGGTCAGAATTCATCATATAAAGGTCATGTAAACAAAATGAACATTTTTATATGATAAATTCTGACCCCATTTGTAGTCACTGATCTGTCTTCAAAATTATTCATTTTATTTTTGAAATTTGCATTTTGTTAACTTTTTGCCTGTTTTTATTTTATACCTGGTTATCTGTGTGTGTGTGTGTGTGTGTGAGCTTTTGTCTAGAAAGGTGCTATATAAATCAAATGTTACTTATTTTAAAGTGGTTATTAAATGTGCGAGCTTGCATTTAGCTGCGTTTCTGACTCATTTCTTTCAACATTCGTTTGTCCTCGAGCTTATTTTTCTCTCTCACGTCAAACAGTTTTGAAACAAGTTTCACTTCTGATTTCATAAAAGCTAAAATTCAGCTATCGTCCTGTCACCACTTTCCTCTGTACTCATGTTTATTTACCACATTTTATGCTCTGTGATAAATAGTAATAAATCACGTTTTTGACTCTGAGATTATTCTGAGCCTTCATAGCGGTGATACTTATCAGGATCTGTAAAGACAGCAGCTATACGTGACAATAAGCAGCTCCTGCCCCTTAGGTGGGGTCAGGCTCATGAAGCTTTTATTTTGAAGTTAGACCTGCGTCATTTCTGCAAGTAGGTGTTCTGTTTTGGTTCTGTTTCCGGTTGGTCCAAAACTATTTCCTTCCTGTCCTCCCACACAAAAGCCCTTTCATAGTAAAAGCCTCAGGTACTTAGATTGTAAACACACGCACTGAATGCGCGCTCAGAGCGCCCCCAGCAGGCTGGCAGCGGAACAGCACGGAGCAGAAAGTGGGTCTGCGGGTGAACTTGATGGAACATCTGCAGACCCTAAACATCTGTCGCAGCTGCTTGATTATGAGAGTCCATCAGTGAATTATAATCATTATAATATTAATATTTTAGCATTAACTATGTATTAATATGAGACCACATTGATCGGTTTATCCACCTCCGTGAGATGAATTAACGGATGTCACTGTGGTTCAGCGAGCTGCACTCAAACGGGAAAGTTCAGCTGTTAGCGGTAACGGAGCAGGTGGTCACCGGACCGACACGAACTGATTTACCGAGCGCGCAATCAGCGGATGCGCTTTTTAATGACGCGCTCCCAAAGACATCCAGACAGTTCACAGCCCAGCACAGACACGACCATCAGCACGTCTGCAGGGAAAACAGCCTTCTCACATCACCTGACTGACTACATTACTTCATTTAGCAGTGAGGAAAAGTGAAGCCCCCGTGTAAGTGAAGGACGTGGAGACTTGTTTCCTGTGGACGTGATGTCAGCTTTCCAATCGTTCACTGCGTGGCTCGGGACCCCGGTGTTCTGCCAAAAAGCGACTGTCCGTATTTAAACCGCTAAAAGAATCTGTTGGCCTGTAATATGTGAGATATATGTCAGGTGTGTCCCTCGTGAACGATGTCACTTCACCTTGAGCCACAAACAACATTCCTGTCACAACAAGTGTTTTTTGCACTGCATAAAAAATTCCGTTTTCTGTTTTTTTAACGGACGCTGACAGAAAAAGGAACATTGTGTCGAGTTTCAGTCCACTCTGTACTATTTACGGACATTTACATTACATTACATTTACGGACACTTCAGTTATGACACGGAAAGTTCCGTTTATTCACTGTTTATTTTTCCGTTAAGAGAAAAACTGAAAGTTCTGTTTATGTGACCATTTACAGCCACTTCTTTTCACTGTAACTGTGTACTTCTTTATAATCTTACATTTCTATACGATTACAACCATTTTCTCAAAATTTGGTAGGAGAAAACTTTGTAAATGAAGCTTTGCTTAGTGCACAGCATCCGTACATTTAATGTTAAATGTTCTTTTATCCTCCTCAACTCAGAAACTATATTGAAATATAACAACAGCATCCATCTTGTCATAAAATGACTAAACAGCCAATAAACGAACAATCTTTCAAGTCTGAGGATTTCTCCTTCCTTGTGTTCATGTGCACACATGCAGTCCAGTGTTTCCTTCAAACAGGACACCTGACAAACAAAAAATGTAACATTTAACAATCTTTGCACATTTGATAATATCCAGAGTACCTTTACGTTAGAATCAGTGCCTTGTGGTTACTTCACCTCAGTGTGGTTTACATCCATGTCTGTCCAATCATGACACAGTATACACATGTAGTCAGTTATCGCCGCTCACCTTTGATTAATAAATTGTATTTCACTAGCAGGGACCACTTCCTTGGTAAGGATGGATGAGGAAGTGTGATAGTGCTGCGGTTTGGGGAAGGCCTTGAAGGGGACTGGCGACGGCTCTCAGGCCGGGCAGAACCCCGTGTACTAGCGAGAAATAAAGGAGCTCTGGGTGGGGTTAATCTGGGCTCTAAACTGAGCTGCTGTTAATTTGTGATTTCTGAGGCTGGTAACTCAGATGAACGTATCCTCAGCAGCAGAGGGACTCTTGGTCTTCCTTTCCTGGGGCGTCCTCATGTGAGACAGTTTCTTCGTAGTGCTTGATGTTTTGTGCAACTGCACTTTTGGGACACATTCAAAGGGGCGATCGTGGCTCAAGAGTTGGGAGGTCGCCTTGTAATCGGAAGGTTGCTGGCCTCGCGTCTGTCAGTGCGCCCCAGGGTGGCTGTGGCTACAATGTAGCTGCCATCACCAGTGTGTGAATGGGTGGATGACTGGATATGTAAAGCGCTTTGGGGTCCTTAGGGACTAGTAAAGCGCTGTACAAATACAAGCCATTTTTAGCATTTTTACAGACTGACCTTCAGTTCTTAAAGTAATGATGGACTGTTGTTTCTCTTAGTTGATTGGTTCTTGCCATAACATGAAGTCTAACTGTTGTCAAATAGGGCTGTCAGCTGTGCACCAACCGGACTGCTGCAAGAAACTCCACATACAAACCCTGACAGGCACACCTGTGAAGTGAAACCATCTCAGGTGACTACATCATGAAGCTCACTGAGACAAGGCCGAGGGTTTACAGTGTGTCATCAAGGCAAAGGGTGGATACTTACAGGAGTCTAAAATACAACATATCTGGAGTTATCTTTTTCTTTGTTACATAATTCCACGTATCCTTGTGTCATATGTATTTAACTTCTTCAGTTTGAATCTACAGTGCAGAAAGTAATAAAAACAGGAAAAACAAGATGTGTCCAAACTTTTGACCGGCAGTGTCCCACATCTACCCTCACAGAACAATCTTTTCAATAACTTCTTTCCCCTGACAGTCAGACTGATGGCAAACCACTGAGCAATGTGCAATAATAACCTCTCACTGCCTCAGAAATATTATCATTCTTGTGTAAATTTATATTACTTTTGTATTTTGTACTGTCATGTTTATCCTGTAGTGTTTCATGTCCACTTTAACAGGTCAGCTTCTTGATTGGCTCTCATTGAAACTGAAGTCTGTATGTTTCAACAGTTGTGTGCGGTGACTGTCACAGAAAGGCGAGGACAGACGACGTCCCCTGCTCCATACACCCACAAACACCCACTATTTAGAAAGATAAATTAGATCAGATGAAAACACTGTTTGTGCTGCCGATCCGCACTCCTCGTTGACAGAAGAATGACTGTCTTACCATCCATCCATGCATCTTCTTCCGATTATCCGGGGCCGGGTCGTGGGGGCAGCAGCCCAAGCAGAGAAGCCCAGACCTCCCTCTCCCCAGCCATCTCCTCCAGCTTGTCCAGGGGAACACCAAGGCGTTCCCAGGCCAGCTGAGAGATATAATCTCTCCAGCATGTCCTGGGTCTGCCCCGGGGCCTCCTCCCGGTGGGACATGCCTGGAACACCTCACCCAGGAGGCATCCTTGTCAGATGCCTGAACCGCCTAAACTGGCTCCTTTCGATGTGGAGGAGCAGCAGTTCAACTCTGAGCCCCTCCCGACTGTTTTACTATTTATATTCTATTCCTGCACAGTTGGTGTGGACCACCCACAATTTCACTGTGAACAACGGCAATTAAAGCTTTTTATTCTTATGTCTGCGATTGTCACACAGGCAGAAAATAAGCTCTTCTTTTGTGTTTTCACTGATTGTTTTCGATCTCCATCAGCAGCTTTACAAAGAACATGAAATAAGTGAGAAGAGAAAGAAGACATTTAAAGAAACCATCTTTTAAACCCATTGCTCCATTTGAAATACTTCAGGTCTGTTTTAAACTAAATTATAACATTTTAACAAAAAAGAATCTGATTTCAGACTCAAACTAGAAACAAATCAAACTCAGAGGATCATTCAGCGTATCAAGGTTTGTCCCAGAGGATTCAGTTTTTGTGACCCCCAAGTCCTCTTGTGACCCTCAGATCCCGTGAGCAGTGAGGGACCCTCGGGAATGCTGACGGCATTTTCCAAAGATCCGATTAGTCATCAGGAAGTGATTTAACACCCGCTGAAATGAAAGGCGGAGACCAGAGAGTAAGTTAACGTCACGTCTTTATTGCGTCACGTAGGAAAATAGATTCACATTAAAGTTCTGGCTTCTGTCCTCATCACGCTTCACTTTCTCTTCACAACAAACAAACACAAGCGAAGCTGCGTCACACTGCTGAACGGGAGGTTCATCCTCCACCGCTCCCGAAGTAAAGTGCAAAACAAAAAAGCAACAGAAAGGAGAGAGGGCGGAGTTACGGAGAAACAAACATCCAAAAGAGAGACCAGCAGCCACGGGAACACATGCAGAAAACCGATGGCGTTTCTCACGGCAACACCAGGAAGAAGAAAATCTGCACATCAACAAGCTCAACAACCGACAAAGCACAAGGCAGAAGGAAAACAACAGGAAACGTCAACGCCGCTGGTCACAGCTACAGACAAAAACCCGGCCCCCACGGGACCGCCAGGGCTCGCTCCCAACAGTGCCTCGTCATCTCGTCACGTTTCGTCAGTGAAGGTCTCTGACCCGGTGAGGGTCAGTAACAATCAGCTGTTCACATCTCAGAGGGCTCGCAGGGGAGCCGCTCTACACATGTACAGCACATATAAACAAGACAGGAAGTGACATCAGAAGGCGCCGTGTCGTCAGTCTGGCCCCTTGGAGTTGACGCCCTGCTACCCGGATCCCGATCGTTTAATCTTTGATTATCTGACCCGTTTCTGGTTTAGTTTGTTCGAGCACTGCGGCTCCACAGTGAACACCTCCCACAGACAGCTGCAAACCCAGGCTCCCAGTGCAGGGCCAGACTGGGCCAGAGCTGCTTTTAACTGGGTTATCCTGGAGTCCTTCTGCCCTTCAGGGATCATCAAAGATGAAGCAGGTTCACTTATTCAGATGAACCACAGTTTCTGGGGTTTGTGTCTCGGGCTTCGTCATGCTGCTTCACACCTGCTCGCTTGGTAGAGCAGGTGTGAAGCAGCTCAGGTCCACCTCTTTACCCCTCGACTTTCTCTCCCCCTGATTGGCTCTTTCACAATCACGACCGTTTATCTGAACGCCTTTGGAAACCGACTCTTAGACTCGCGTTCTGAACCACATGTCAGCTCTGCTCAGTTACTTGCGCTGTTAGTCCCAACTTCAGCTCTTTTTGCATCTTTGTCAGGTTTCCCAGTTTGCCCAGTAGCTCCTGCACAGGGAACAATCTCTTTGGGTTTCAGTCAGAACTTTTTGATTTCCAAAAGCAACATTTGACTTTAACATCAGGTCTGCAATAAAGTGATGAGGACAGAGTCAACGGTGCCTGGCAGCAGAGCGACTCGTCGGTCAACTCAGCAGCAACTTTGCCCACCGAGGGTTTTTTGTTTTTCTTTCTGGAAGCATCTAGGCCTCAGTCCACCTCAAAGGAAGCCTTAAAGCAACAGGGACCAGTTCAGGACCAGCAAGCCTTCTCAGTCCTGGATAAAATTCCCATTGAGGTCCCAGATCAGCACAAACAGGTCCCAAGAGGTCCGACGTTTCGTCAGAAAACCCTCCAGAGTCAGACGCTCCCGGAGTAACTCAGCATCAGTCCTACAGCTCTCTGCCAAACGTGATGCGATTGGAAGCGGGTGGACTGCTGTAACCACAGTCCAGGTCAGGTGACTCGCCTGCGGCTGCCGTCAGACGCAGTTTATCGTACAAACTTTGTCTGAAGTAAACTGAGGCCTTTAGAGAGACGTCTTTACTTCTACAAACCGTGAAATGTAACTACTCTGTGCGATTACTTCAGCTCTCATAAAACACTCGTGTTTTCCTCTTTATTCATACTGTTCAACACTTAAAACTGAAACGGCCATAGTGCGGCCGGCCTCTCGTCAGGTGCAACCACAAAGCAAAACATAACTCATAAATACCTGTGACGTAGTCTCTCAATGCATATAACAACAAACTGGTAACACACACGGACTCTTTACACAGTGCAACGCTGGAGTCAGTCAGGGCCGAGGCGCGGCAGTTAACAGGACGCCGAGACGTGCCAGTCGGCTGAGTTTACACCATGCAGTCATATTTACATGCTGGCGCTTAGTGCAGTGCTGCCGTGTGCACCTTCCCATCATGCAACACGTGTGAATTAACAGTCATGATTTTCGACGTCCCGTTAACTGACCCGCAGCTCTCATTGTCAGAGGACAGAGGGAAGTGAGGACACACACTTGAACACGCCACATTCACACCTCCAGACGCGAGTACTGACAAACAGGGTTTTTACAAGTCTGAGATCACAGGATGAAGATGGCGAGGACGGCGGCAGTGCCGCGCCTTGCAGTTTGTAGCACCAATGATGAAGACGACGCCCGCGGGGAGCGAGAAGCTGTCTGACAGAAGTGAAGAACAATCGCTCAGCAATGTGACACTTCCAGAGTCCTCCCGAAGGAACCACAGAAGAAGAGCAGGAACCACTTCCTGTTACAAGTTTAGGGCACTTCCTGTGGCCGAAACCTTTGTTTTGGGTTATTTATTATTTTATTTTTATTAACATCAGCATCTCGACGTGGTCGTGTCACACTGCTGATCGGGACAGAGCTGTGGTGGCGCTCGCAGGGAGCTGGTTAGTGCAAAGGGTGCATGGCGTCTAACGGGCTCTGAGTGGGTAAATTCTTCGTACTGCATGCGAGCGTTGGTGGAGGGCGACTTGTGCTTTGCTCCTTGTGCCTGAGCTCAAGCTTCAAACCAGCCGTTCGATCCGTAAGGGCCAGATATCGTGTCGCTGCTGTGCTCTCTAGCGGGGGGGTCTACATCCACGTCATTAACATGAAAACAACAACGTGGCTGCCGGAGGAGGGGCAATTTTTCACCATAAATAACCTGCTGAAGTAAAAAATCACTTTCAGTAAATCGTCGCCGGGTGGTGAAGGTTTCCAGCACAGTTCACACAAAGTACTTTCTAGTTAAACAAATGTGGTGCTACTTGACAAAGAACACATGGAAGCAGGTCTGCTGTGAGGTCATCTGGCCCTGACGGAAACAGACACGAGCACTTTAGAGTCTGTGACTGACTATTAATCATTTAAATGCAATCAAAGAAGCTGAACTAATAAAGAAAGTCGCGTTCAAACGTTTAGATCAAACGGCTTCTTTTTGGGGGGCACATTTAAAAAAATCACAAACCAACACGATAAAAACACAAGGCTGTTCAGAACAGGGGGCGGAGCCTCTGCTCCCCAAACGGCACCTCCTGGAGGCGACGGCCTACAGGGGAGCAGAGGCTGAGCTCATTACAGAGGTGGTTTCTCAGGTTTAACACACAGAACCTTTACAAGGCTCTGACCCGTAAGTACCAAACCCGCCTCCTCCTCTGCACGTTTTAAGGTGAAGCGAAGCAGCAGACCAACAAATGTTCGGAGGAAGTGTGGCCGCGAGATGTGAGTGTTCTGGTTTCATGTATGCCCCTGACTGGCTGTCTGACGCAGCCAATCTGGGATCTCCACCAATGAGGAAGAAGACGTCAGACGGGCGAGGCTTTGTAGCGAGTGAGGTAACAGGGTTAGTGCCCCTCCCTCTGTGAGGATGTGCTGCTCTCTGCTTCCTCTTTCACATTCTTCATCACTGTGGCGGGAGAGGCGGAGCCAGCAGAGGAGGTGGAAGGAGGAGGTGGTGGCGGCAGGCTGACATGCGGCTGCACCGGCGTCAGCGTGATCTCCACCTCGCCTTGCTCCTCGTGCAGCGTGGGCAGTGGGAGGGGAGGCGCTGGCAGGTGTGCGGTGGGCGGCGTGGTGGCGCTGTTGTTGTTGCTCGGTCTTGGAGCTTTCTGGATGACTTCCACCATCTGGGTGCGCCCTGACGCCGCCAGCTCCCAGCTCTGGTTTCCCGGGCTCTGGAGCAACAGCAGCGGCTTACTGTGGCGGTCCACCTCTGGAGGGCACTGCACCACCACGCCACGGTGCTCCACTGCACCCAGAACCATGCCGGGCGGTTCCTGGATCACCAGCTCCAGCACGGGCTGTGAGGAGGCCGACGACGAGGAGGCTTTCTGGATGACGCCACCCGTCACAGAGCTGATGATGGAAGGAGGAGGGGGTGGCGCAGGTGGTAGGGGTGGAGGAGGAAGAGTAGTGGGCGGGGCTGGCAGGGAGTCCTCGGGGCGAGGTTTTCTCGGTCGTCCTCGTTTCCGTTTCACGGGCGTCGTGTTGGTGGGGGTGCTACTACCGATGGCGCTGCCACTGGACACCACCACCTCCAGGGGACGCTTGGCTGCTCCACCTCGAACCTTCTGGACCACAGAGGTGGGGGCTGAGGGGGCATGCTGCTGCTGAGGGGGAGGAGGCGGGGCAACCTTCTCCCTTTCGTAGGACAGACAGCTCTGAGGCAGAATCATCACAGGAAAGGGGCCGCCCTGCTGCTGCGGCAGCGTCGCCATCGCGATCACCTTCACCCCGCCACCACTCGTGGCGGTGGTGGCAGTGGGGCCTCCATGTCCAGACACCTCCCCTACACCAGAGGCGTCTTTGGGAGCTAGTGAGGGTGGAGAGGAGCGGACGGTGAGTGTCTTATCTGGGATGGAGCTGCGAGGGAGGATTCTGGGTAACTGCATTATGATTGATTCAACCTGCGGACAATGAGAGATGGACGGAGGTCACCGATTGGTCTGACTGAAACAAACAAACATAAACACGCCATCCTGACTGTACCTGTGATTTCTGTGTTTTGCTGAGTCTATGAACACCAGCAGCTTTCGTTCACCTCACTTACCGCAGGACGTAGAGATGAGGAAGAGCTGGAGGGAGGCGAAGCATCTAGGGAGGAAGGTTTTCCAGACGAAGCCGATTTGTCTCCTGATTGCGATTTCAGCGAGGAAGAGGAGAAAGAGTCTCCGAGATCCTTCTGTGGAAGGAGAGACAGACAGGAAGAAATTAGCAGTGTGATACATGGATCGGTGACATCACTACCTGCTGTGAAATTAACCTTCTGATCAGGAGCGCCATCACCATCAGCTCTGGACGCCAAAGGAGTCTTCTTGATGACTTTGTGGGTTTTAGCTGGACCGCCTGCACAGAAAACAGCGCAGTCAGTGACGTGCTGACAAACACCATCATCATCGCGTTCATCGCCATCATCACCATGTGAAGGTTTCTCTGTATGTCAGAGAGTGTTGGTGGGGGAGTGGACAGGTAAGCTGAGGGACTCTGGCAGTAAGGGGGGGGTAACACAGACACACACACACAGAAACACACAGACACACAAAGAAACACACAGACACACACACAGAAACACACAGAAACACACACACACACAGACACACAGAAACACACACACACACAGACACACACAGAAACACACACAGACACACAGACACACACAGAAACACACACAAAGAAACACACAGACACACACAGAAACACACAGACACACAAAGAAACACACACACACACACACAGAAACACACAGACACACACAGACACACACACACACAGACACACACACACAGAAACACACAGACACACACACACAGACACACACAGAAACACACAGACACACACACACAGACACACACAGAAACACACAGACACACACAGAAACACACACAAAGAAACACACACACACACACAGACACACACACACAGAAACACACAGACACACAGAAACACACAGACACACAGACACACACAGACACACACACACAGACACACACACAGAAACACACACAAAGAAACACACACACACACACAGAAACACACACACACACACAGACACACACACACACACACACACACAGAAACACACACACACACACACAGACACACACACACACAGAAACACACAGACACACAAAGAAACACACACACACACACACACACACACACACAGACACACACACACAGAAACACACAGACACACAGAAACACACAGACACACACACAGACACACACACACAGACATACACACACATACACACACAGACACACAGAAACACACACAGAAACACACACAAAGAAACACACACACACACACACAGAAACACACACACACACACACAGACACACACACACACAGAAACACACACACACACACACACACACACACAGAAACACACAGACACACAGAAACACACAGACACACACACAGACACACACACAGACACACAGAAACACACACACAGAAACACACAGACACACAGAAACACACACACAGAAACACACAGACACACACAGAAACACACAGACACACAGAAACACACACAAAGAAACACACACACACAGAAACACACAGACACACACACAGACACACACACACAGAAACACACAGACACACACACAGACACACACACACAGAAACACACACAGACACAAAGAAACACACAGACACACACACACAGAAACACACACAGACACAAAGAAACACACAGACACACACACAGACACACACACACAGAAACACACAGACACACGCACACAGAAACACACAGACACACACACAGAAACACACACAAAGAAACACACACACACACACACACAGACACACACACACAGAAACACACAGACACACGCACACAGAAACACACAGACACACAGACACACACACAGAAACACACACACACAGAAACACACAGACACACGCACACAGAAACACACAGACACACACACACAGAAACACACAGACACACGCACACAGAAACACACAGAAACACACAGACACACGCACACAGAAACACACACGCACACAGAAACACACAGACACACGCACACAGAAACACACAGAAACACACAGACACACGCACACAGAAACACACACGCACACAGAAACACACAGAAACACACAGACACACGCACACAGAAACACACAGACACACGCACACAGAAACACACAGACACACGCACACAGAAACACACACGCACACAGAAACACACACACACACACACACACAGACACACACACAGACACACACACAGAAACACACACACAGAAACACACACACAGAGAAACACACACACAGAAACACACAGACCTGCGAGCGCGGCGGAGGACACGAGCTCGGCCTGACTACAGCGAGGGTTGACGATGTGCTCCTGGATCAGGTAGCGAGCGATCTCCACCACCGTGTCGAACGAGCGCTTCAGGATCTTTTGCGCCCAGTCACAAATCAGCTCGCACGCTGCCTCTGTCACTTCCTGTTTGTAGGTCTGGACCAGCTCGGTGAGCTCCGCCTGGAGACGAAGAGGAACAAACAGTATTCATCACCAACAAATTGCAAATAAATATGACTGGTACTGCAGGACACAGGAGTACTGCACTGTGAGTACCGGGTCATTCTTCAGGTCGAGGTTGGGCAGCAGAGGCATGTTGAGGACCGTCTTCCTCCTGATGCCGCTGTAACAGTACGTTTCAGCGGGTTAAGGAAGGCTAAAGGTTACTCCTGGCATTCCTGACCTTAGACTGGGTTCGGGTTTTCTGCACTTTTAATCTGAAAGGATATTTGGACTGTCCTCGGCCTCCGAGCCGTCTCGCTTTGATGTTGGGAAAAATGTCTCTGATGATCTTCCCAAAGTTGGCGGCGCTCAGAGGACGCTGCTGCAGGTTCTCACAGTACCTCCTGCAGGACAGACAGACGCACAGTCAGGAAAGCATCGGAGCGCCATGGCAACCAGATCTATGTCAAACCACCCTTGTTACAGGGTCACTGTGCGTGTGTGTGATTTCTGACTTGTAGGTCTCGTAGACGTCCTGTTTGGGCAGGCAGGTGTCTGAATGCTCCTCCAGGTGACTGCGGATCCAGTTACAGGTGTGAAGCTGGTCGGCCGTGTTAAATGAACTCGAATCGCTGCCGCTGAGAACACAAATTCAAGATTTACAGAGGTTCACCGTTTCTGACAGAAAAACGACAAATCACAAACTATCAGGATAAAAAACAAAGGAGCAAAATGGAGAAGCAACGTCACCTTTTGTCTCCAGAACTCGGTCCAGAGGGCAGCTGCAGGTACAGGTACAACTTGTCATTGTCAGAGAAACGCTGAACATCTTGCTGTTGAAAAAAACCCCACAGTGAATGAACCAGACCTGAGGTGAGCACCAAACCAGACTTTAACCTCACATCAAGTTTCTTACCAGGATCTGCTCTACTTTGGTCTGAACGTGTTTCCTGTAAGAGGACAGAGGACATGCTGATCAGATCCATCACGAACACCACACAGGGACGTCAGAGCTTCAGAAATTCTAATCCCCATTTTCACACACAAACACTTCCTGCTTCATTGCCCTCACTCAGACTTACGAGATGTTGCTCTTCAGTTTCTGCAGCAGCATGCTGGGCTCAGTGTCACCCTCCCCTGTCTCCAGACCGCCCTGGCCCCTCCGGGAGGCCTCGGCCCGTTGGTGACACTGGTCCTCGGACATCAGGACCAACTAACCAATGCTGTGAAACACCATCTGAGAGAGACACACAGGAAAACGCACACTGTAAGGACAAAAGCAGCAACTGAAGCCAGCTTTGTGGATGCTGTCCAGTCTGGGGCCTGCCGTCTGCCTGCAGCGAGCTCTTTATTCATTTTTTTTTTTTAAATCTTTGCAGGGTTTGTCTGCAGTTCTCTTCTCAACAAACTCTGCTGTGCGTATTGCAGCCCACTTGTCAACCGATCAAATTGTGTCATCCACGCTCAACAATGTGCAGTCAGGATCTTGGAAGACTGCACGCGGACCCCCCCCCCCCCCACCAATAATGTACATGGACAGACACATTTAAAACCAGCCTGCCCACCTGCAGTTCCTCTGAAGTTCAGCAGAGGGGCCAGCATAGGGTCAGTCCCCACAGACTCCCATAGCTTTCCAGCAGAACTAACCATGTTTAATAAAATATGATGAGACACTAACTGTGTTCAGGAAACAGTTTAAGAACTAATTTGATCAGCTTTGGCCTAAAAATCAACAATTAGTTACTAGGACATCAGGCAGGTGTGGCTCTCAATGCAGTTCACAGTCCTGCTGCAGTCCAGTGTTGGGATCCAGCGGGCCCTGAGGTATCACTGCTGCCCAGCTTTACTATACAGGCCTGCGGGGTCCAGAAACCTCAGAAACCGCCAAACACTTCCCTACTCGGACCCCACTGGGGATTCAGGTTTCACGTCTCGTCCATGCAGGCCCTCGATGCTGATCCAGTTAGAACGGTTTAATTTTACCGTCCAGGTTAAAAAATCTGGATGTAAACAGATGCAATCAACCCACGTTCCGGGTCACAGCTCTGCGGCGGCTGCGCGGCTGGCAGCCCGACCGCGGGCGGTAACGGAGAGACCAACGCCGGCTGTGTTACGGCAATCCCCGGAGCGGGGGAGGAGCAGCACGGAGCCCGCTACCGTTATCGGGAGTCGTCTGTGTGGCCGCAGTGTTTACAGCGCCGGTGGTCATGTGCTGCCATTTACAGCGCGCGCGCGCACATACACACACACGAGCCCAGCTGAACATATTACTCCGAAGCTAGCGGGCTAATCCCGTCCTCCGCGTAGCTACCGGAGGCGGCCCAGACTCGGTGGCTGAGTTGTTCTGAACAGATGTTAGAACCGTTTCACGACTGTCACGCGTGCGTGAATCGGCTCCCGGTTAGGATGCCGGTGATGTTCCGGATAACAGACATATACGGGCTACCTGCATGCTAATCATCATAGGGTGGCTCACAAGCTAAGCTAGTAGCTAACTGATAAGCATTAGCTAGTAAGCGCTGAAACAGCCCGTTAAATCGTTTCAGCGCGATCTTTTTCATTTCCAAATAATTCTTGATAATGATACATAAATTCTGTTATTACTGTATGATCCAACAAGCGAAGCCCGCTTCACTATTTATTTTAAAAAAGAAAAAGAAAGTACCTGAGCCAAGATACAGCAAAATTCCCCTTTTCAGATTTTTTTGTGATTGGACGAGTTTGTTATGTCTGCCTGACTACAAACCCAGCGTCTATTCCCATTGGTCAGTTCTCAAAAATCTACCCAGACACCAAAAGCGGGTTTAATCCTATTCGTCGAGTAGAAATGTTTTTAGAACAGGAATTAATTTGATTGGACGCCTTTTCCTGGTCTGCCCAGTTACAAAATAGACGAATTCTTCTGTCGAATTCTGCATAGCAACAGCGAAAGCGAAACCAGCTAATACAAAACGTAAAATTGACATGCATGTAGAAATGTTAGGAAGAAGCAGGGAGCTCAGGTTCTCAAGTCTGAAATGATCATTTAATATTAATAAACTGAATTCTCATTAACCACATAAAGGATATGGTTAAATATTATCTCTAATTGCTTAGGGTATAAAATCTACACTACTCTGCCTGGTTTACACCCAATGTCATTTACCCATTATATTGTATATTGTATAGCTTTCTTGTTATATGTAAAATTGTATTGTATTTATTTAAATTTTTACTTTTTAATTATTTTACCTGCATTTTTTAATCACTCTTATATTTAAATGTTCATTTGCTATTTCATCTAGGGATCGAGAGTAACGTAGTTTCTATTCTCTGTATGTCCTGTACATGTGGCAGAATTGACAATAAAGTTGACTTTGACTTTGACTTGATCTGTTTTTTTGCCTACAAACCCAAGAATTTTATTGTGGATAAAAGATTAATTTAAAAAAAACACATTAGAATAAAGTCAACCATTCAAATGCCATGCTATGGTAAAACTATGTTGAACAGCTGATGCAAATCAGTGATTCTACTTTTACTGAGGACATATTTAGCTGTTTAATCTTCAAGGAAAACAGCTCTTTATTTTGTCACATGAATTTTCCATCATACAAAAGAGAAAGTACACAGAGTAAACAGGAACAGACAGGAAGAGAAAGGTTTGTTAGTGATGCTGAAACCCCTGCCTCTCGTCTTCATTCAAACGCGCTGCAGAGAAACATGAACACAAACATTAGTCACATCTACAGATTGCAAATAAAGCTTTGTTCACGCTGCTTACATATGACTGCTCACCCAACCATCCAGGCTGTCATGTTGTAAAGTTTGCAGACGACACAGCTGTGGTTGGTTGCTTCAGAAACGATGAGACCGGCTACAGGAAGGAGGTGGAACACTTGGAGGACTGGTGCAGGAAAAATCTCTGCTTAAATGACAAGAAGACGAAGGAGAAGATTGTGGACTTGAGGAGGGGAAGACACACACACACACACACCCCTGCACGTTGGAGGATCTGCACTCTAAGTAGTACCCAGCTACAAGTACCTGGGTGCGTACCTAGATAGCAACCTTACCTGGAAAAACACTTCCAGCCTGATCAGGAAGGCTCACCAGAGGCTCTACTTCCTGAGGCAGATGAGATGCGTGGGAATGGAGAGCTCAGTCCTCAACTCCTTTTACAGATGTGTGGTGGAGAGTGTTCTGTGCTCTGGCATCAACGTGTGGCACAGAAACTGCACTGAGGCAGAGAGGAAAGCTCTACACAGGGTGGTGAAGGAGGCAGTGTCCCAACCATCACAGACATATACACCTCCGGATGCAAGACGAGGGCCACCTGTATAGTGAAGGACCCCACTCACCCAGCACACTCACTTCTTGTCCCGCTCCCCTCGAGCAGGAGGCTGAGGAGCATTAAATGCAAAACCACCAGACTGAGAAACAGCTTCATTCCAGAAGCTGTGAGACTTTCTCGATACATAAATGGACAAGAACTGATATTGTAGTACCTTAACCACTACTGACACCGTCACTTTATCAGTGCTGGACATCATGGTCGTTTGCTGCTGTATCTATACTCCATACTGGTACTCAGGTTTTTGCACTATTTATTTTTTATTCTGTTTCTTTCGCTCCGGGACCGTGTGCACATCATTTCATTCCACCTCATGTAAACATGTGATGCGAATGACAATAAAGAATCCTTGAATTCTGTTCATCTGGACGTAGCGTTTTCAGTGGGAGAAACGTTTCGTCATCATCCTGGTGACTTCTTCGGTCTCAGCTGACTGCAGGTTTCCCCAACCTTATAAACAGTACATTTTCATAATATTGGGGAAACCTGCAGTCAGCTCAGACTAGCTAGCAAGCGCTGAAACAGCCCGCTCTTTCTCATTTCCAAATAATTCTTGATAATGATACATAAACCCAGCGTCTATTCCCATTGGTCAGTTCTCAAAAATCTACCCAGTCACCAAAAGCAGGTTTAATCCTATTCGTTGAGTAGAAAGGAGGCTGAGGTCTTTTAACATCTGCAGGAAGCTCCTGAGGATGTTTTACCAGTCGGTGGTTGCTGGAGTACTTTTCTATGCTGTGGTGTGCTGGGGGAGCAGCACAGCAAAGAAGGACTCATCCAGGCTGGAGAAACTGATCAGGAGGGCTGGCTCTGTGGTCGGCATGAAGCTGGACACTCTGGTGACAGTGGCAGAGAAAAGGACATTAAAGAAACTGATGGACATTATGGACAATGCTGGGCATCCTCTGCACACGGCCATTAACAACCAGAAGAGTCTGTTCAGTGACAGGTTGCTTCTCCCCAAGACAAGAACTAACAGACTTAAAAACTCCTTTGTCCCACACGCCATCAGACTGTTTAACTCCTCTCTGGAGAGGGAGGGGAGACAGGAGGACAAAGGAGGGGGGAACAACTAAGCTGTAGTGCCTCTTCACCTCACTGTACAATACCTTTTGTGCAATACTTTTTGTAAATAGTCAACAGTGCAATAGACTCAATACTTGAAATGTGCAATTCACTTGTATTTTTATTTTTTATTCCTATTTATTCTATTTATCCCCTTTGTATATTTTATTTATATTTGTCTCTGTATTTATATATGTGTGTGTGTGTGTGTGTGTGTGTGTGTGTGTGTGTGTGTGTGTGTGTATATATATATATATATATATATATATATATATATATATATATATATATATATATATAAC
Organism: Aulonocara sp. 'chitande type north' Nkhata Bay; assembly: GCF_057382095.1. Taxonomy (NCBI): domain Eukaryota; kingdom Metazoa; phylum Chordata; class Actinopteri; order Cichliformes; family Cichlidae; genus Aulonocara; species Aulonocara sp. 'chitande type north' Nkhata Bay. The sequence continues at coordinate 510,271 of NC_141364.1, read as the reverse complement.
AATTCTGTAACTGTAACTTCGGTCGGTGCTGTGCTTTTTGGAAGTCGAATTTCCCAGAGGAACCCACCCGAGGGATTAATAAAGTTCTATCTTATCTCTTATCTTAAATGTTTTTAGAACAGAAATTAATTTGATTGGAAGCCTTTTCCTGGTTTGCCCAGTTACAAAATAGACAAATTTTTCTGTCAAATTCTGCGTAGCAGCAGCAAAAGCGAAACCAACTCAAACAAAACAAAGTTGACATGCATGTAGAAGTGTTAGGAAGAAGCAGGGAGCTCAGGTTCTCCAGTCTGAGCATTTTATAATAACTGAATTCCCATTAACCACAAAGGATGTGGTTAAAATATTTACACGATCTCAAATTTCTTAGAGTAAATAATGCTTTTTCCCTACAAACCCCAAGAATTTTAATGTGGATAAAAGACTAATTCCAAAAAGTAAAAAAAAACAAAACCCCCATTAACCTCCTTTTTTTTTTTTTTTTTGGCCTGTCCCGTTTGGCTCTTTTGCCATCAGAATTGTTGTCTAAAGGCAAAGAAAGATGCCCAACAGATTTACTTTACCAAACTGACCATCCCAGCCTTGCCGTAATGGTCCATTTGATTCACCTTTTATTGTTTATTTTATTTTCACTTACTGAATACGGGACAGACTTGACTGGGGGAAAGAAGGGGAGAAAGAAAGAGGGAAAGAGAAACAGCTGAGAAGAGGGACGGGGGAGAAGGGCAAAAGACAAAACCTCCTGGGTTTTAAATGCACCTTAGAACACACATGCATCAACACTACAATGAGCGGGTGGAGGGAGGTTTGGAGTCTTCTCTCACCCCCATTCTCTGCGACCTGCTGGAGCAGGGGGGCTAGGACTAGGAGGAGGAGTTGGCCGTCCGACTGCGGTCTGGAGTGTGGAGCCTTCCTGCTGCTGCGGAGTCGGGGCAGTCTGCCTCCCCCCACCGCAGGGAAAAGGGAAACACCACCTGGGTCTGGGTGCAGTTCCCCCCTCCAGGGGCGGGGGCACCTAGACCCGGTTTGTAGAGTACGCTTGGGGAGTGTGATCGTGTGTACAACGTCTCTTTATGTCTGTCTCCACGTTGGTTGAGTGTGGAGTAAGTGCATATGAGAGCATGAGGGGGGGGAATGGATGTTTGTGTCTGTGTGTGCCTGTATGTCTGTGTCTATATGTCAGGTTGGGTGTCAGGCGCCACCTCTCTGGGGACATCTCAGGCCCTCCAAGGTTTGGAGGCCTATCTCCCCCTACCACCACTTCCCCTGCCAGTGGCGGACTCCCTCAGACATCGGTGCGTTGGTGGTTCTTTGTGTCCGGGGATGGGCGTCCAGGTACACACCGGCTCACTCCTTGGCGGCCGCTTATCGGGGCCTGGAGCCTGGGGCTCGCTCGGGCCACTTCGGAGGTGGGGTGCCCCCGGCCTCTCGGCCTGGGGCTCGGTCACTCAGGCGCAGCTGGCTGCCGGCGGAGCTCACGGGCGCGTCACTGCAACTCCCCCTGGCTTCTGCTCCGCGGCTGCTGAGTGAGCCCTCATCTGGGACTCTCCTCAGCTCTTTCTGGGACAGTGGTGCAGCTGCCCCTCTGTTGGTCTTCCTTGGTCTCTTGTGTTCTGGGGGCCTCTGGATGTCTGGAGTTTTGATCTCCTCCACACCTGCTTCACGCCCTGGAGGACGGGGCTGTGGCCCCCCCACACCCTCTAGCAGATTATTACATGAAGGAACCTTTTAAAAAACAAAAAACAAGCGCGTCCATGCTCACAGGTGTACACACGGGTGATCACACCCACAAACTACACCCTTTTTGGCTCCTACCTCAAAGCACACTGTGTTCTGTTGATCTTATGTGCTGCACAATAATGTTTAACATTTAGTATTTACTGTCATATTCCCATATATCATTGTGATGTTGTTTATTCTATTACTCTTGTTCTCTTCTGCTTGTTTTCTTTTTTCTTTCTCAGCAGGTGATCCAGGTGATTGATATATGCATTTTTTTTTCTCTGCCCGTTCTGTTGGTTTTTGTCTTTTGCCCTTCCCCATTAACTTCCTAGGACCTGGCGTCCACATATGTGGACATCACATTTTGGGTTATTTAGACCAAAATACTCAATTTTCCTCTACATATCCACTTACAAGGACATTATACTGCTTGTGTTCTATCAACATTTTAAACAAATATCCTCATATGTGGCTCTCATTTTTCTTAGAAACAAAAATTAGGTTTTAAAAAATCTGGTAATTCTTTGTTTTTACATTCATCGGGTCCCAATCAGCCCAAATTTCAAAGAGATATTAAAAATGCTGCTGTGGAAGAGTTCGGGTCTTAGGAGGTTAAAATAAATTAAACTCTTTAAACCAACGTGCAGTAGTAAAAATCTGTGGAACAGCTGATATAAATCAGTGATTCTACTTTTACTGAGGACAAATTTAACTGTTTCATCTGAAGATAATCTTCAATAATCTGCAGATGACAAATAAACCAAGGAAAACAGCTCTCTTTATTTCTTACATTTATTTTCCATCATACAAAAGAGAAAGTACAGAGTAAACTGGAGCAAACAGGAGGAGAAGGGTTTGTTAGTGATGCTGAGACCGCTGCCACTTCTCTTCATTCAAACCCGCTGCAGAGAAACATGAAGAAAAATGTCAGTCACATCTACAGATTGTAAATAAAGCTTTGTTTGTATCTGATCAACATTTTCATTACAGTGAAGTCAGGTGTTCTGCTTGGTTATGCTATCGACATATTGGTGGTGGTTACTCTCAGAAACAGTTTTTAAACTTGGAGGAAAAATCCCTAACTCTTCCTCGTCTTCTGACCTTTGACCCTACCTGACCATGTGGGCTATGTCCCAGTTGGTTTCAGAAGACAGGGGTCCGAGGATCTCCACGCCCTCTTCGGTGACGATAGCGATCTCGTGCTGAAATGAAACAGAAATAAAATTGTTACTTTCTCCGGATGGCGTCCAGTACACCTGAGTGTGCGCGGCGGTGCGACTTACTCTGTTGTAGGAGCGAGCATCTCTGTAGTACAACACCTTGAGGCACCGCTCCACCAGCTCCCGTGCCTCCTGTTTGGTGATCTCCACCTTGTTCTCCACCACCTCCCTCATCAGAGGCTGCACACAGATTCAACACAGCTTTACTGGCACATGTCCAAACTCAGCACAAACACTCCATCACTGGTCTCCGCGGTAACGCTCTAATGCCTCAACTGTTAGTCAGCTGTATGACCACACCTTAAAAACCTTTAGACATGATTAACCTTCTAAAGCCAGCAGAGCGTTACAGCTGAAACTCACCTGAGCCAAGTATGCACCAAAGCCTGTAGCCACTGTGGGAGCCTCATAAGCCACGCCCAGTTTATCCACGTAACCTAGGAAACTGGAGAGAAGGAAGGCGGCAACCTGGTGAGAGAAGAGCTACTTCCCATTTCAGGTTCACCTCTAACAGGTAAACATGCTGAAATGCATCGTGGGAGTTATATACTTCTTTCTTTTTTTTTTAAAAACCGCCGTATCCATGAGCACCAAAAACATAAAACATTAAAGAAACAAAACTGACCTAGAACTAAAAAACAGGCGGTAACAAATACGAATGCAGCTTGACTGGTCTGACCCCAACCACCCCCCCACCCAGAGTCTCACCTCTCCCCGTTGTAGAAGCCACCGATGACTACGGTATTCCACAGTGGGTTCATGCGGCTGCGGCGGTTGTACATGACGCGGGTGAGCCACGAGTGCACGGCCTTTGGGCTGTAGCTGTGCCCGTCACCTAGCAACTCCTCATCGATACTGACGGAAAACGACACCAGTGAGATGGGAAGGGGGATGTACAAGTGTGTGTATGTGAGTGTGCACATACGTGTGTGTGTGCACGCGCTTACACCATCTGCTCGATGACCTGTTTCAGGTGTTGGTAGTCGGCGTAGTCGCCCGAGGCTCCCAGGATGGTGCTGTTGTTCACCTGTGGAGGAAACACCAATATTAAAGTTGCTGAAACAAGCAGTCGGTCAGCTGACCTCTGCTGGTGGTGGCATCACCTTCATGAGGCGGGAGATGTTCCTGAAGCGAGCCAGAGAGCCATACGAGCCCAGCATGTCTGCGGCGATCACCACCCCGCCAGTGAATTTCACACCAAGTACCGACGTTCCTGTAACCATCGGGTTCCTGTGGAAGGAGGACGGGGCACAGTTACTTTAAACAAGTCCAATGGTGGTGTAATTAGCCTGTGCGATGGAACATGTGAAAACCCAGAGGGCAGAGATCATGTCCTACTGAGAGGACATCTCAGCTGGCCCTGGCATGCCTCGATGTTCCCCCAGATAAGCTGGGGCCATTGCCCCGTGGCTCGACTTCAACTAAGCAGAAGAAAATACCTAGATGCTTTACTGTCTCGATATTTTAGATGTAGAACTTTTATTGAAGTGGTTGTCATGAATTTTTGAACAGTGTGCATCGTTACTAATGCACGGCACAACACACAAACAACACGCATGTTTCTTCGTTGTCTGGACTGTGTGTGTGTATAGATATATATATTCTAACACACATACATTGTGAACTTATATATTTCACAATGCACGATGAAAGGTGTCACACAGTTAAGCAGCATGATTCTGCCTTTGTCCAGTTAATGGTCGTCAATTTTAACTTGCTATCGAAGTGATTCTTACTTTTAGACTAGCCTAATCTTTCTCCTCTTTTACTCAGCTAAGAAACTAGTTGCCAGGAACACGCCTACATGTAACAGAAAATAACTATGCTACCCACAATCCTCTGCTTAAACGTCTGATTGGTGGAGGGCACAGTTACCTTGGAAGTGATAATACACACACACAGTATGATCTGAACAGAAAGGACTTGGCTAAAGGAGGTCAGAGGTCATTCTCATGGGAGCAGTAGTTCATTCGCCTGTAGCCACTCTGATTGGTTAGTTTCTAAAGCATCACTCTGTTGATAAACAGTAAATTGCGCCCTGTGGATAACGGGTCTGCTCTCAGTCACCCACCCGTTACCATGGTGACGTAGGCAGACGCACCCTCAGGATGCTGAAAGCTCTGCATGGACAAGCCTGGCTGTATTTCCCGTAAACCTCCACACTGCAGTGACAGATCACTGACGCCTGTCCTCGAGTATTGCTGCCTGGGTCACAATTTTAACCCTGTTAACTCTGAGTGCACGTCCCAAGATGGCGCTAGTGCCAGCAAACAGCAGTGAAGCTGCTCGAGGAACGGGTCCACCCAACTCAACCAAACCTGTTGTTGAAACACCGCACGAGAGTTCAGGCGGACTCAGGTGTGACCCGCGGGTCTCCCGTCGGCGCTGACGTTACTCAGCGGAAAGGACGGAGAATACCCAGCGTTTAAATCAGTGTAACCCGGCAGTTAGCTTAGCATTAGCTAGCCTCCTCCATGATGATGCAGCACTCAAACCGAAACCCCGGCACCGGGACCGGCCCCGGAGCAGGACCGCGGCTCACTCACAGTGTGTGTCGGACCGGTCCACAAGCTGTGCCTGCCCCGCTACTGCTGCTCCCGGGGAAGGAGTAAAAGTGTCCCGGCTTCGGACCGTCCTCCCACAGACTCAACTTCATTCTACCAGACTCCATGTTAGATACTGCCGGAAGTGACGACAACGGCCCTTCTTTTAGGCGATTAGCCGGTTTGATGTCACAGGATGGCGTTTTACCGCCGCCTACTAACGGGAGGAAACAACACAGCGCGTCAGTAGTGAACCTGAACTAAAGTCTTAAAATATTCTAAAACCATAAATTTTAACTGGAATAATTTCTTAAAATTATAATAAAAGAAAAAACAATTAAAAAACCAGCAGTTTACTGGTGTTTCCTGTGTTGCTGCCTCATTCTGATTGTGCTGTTGCTGATTTACCTTTAATTTGAAGATAATGAAAAAGAATATCTTTAAATAGCTTATCTCTGCTCTGATTTAATAACACACAGTGGCAGAGATAAATACTTCAACATCTGTCTTTCCCAAGTATGAAAAAATGTGAAGTAGATTCAGATTCTAAATGTGAAAAGGAAAATAATTGTGGACGCAGCCAACTTTTGAGATGAAATTCAGAATAATTTAGAAATACTAAACTGCAACAAATACAGACTCAAGAGAATGCTATTTCTGAAGCACAAAACCTTACTGAGTATAGGAGACGGTGACGAGCCAAGGTTCCAGAGAGGGAGGTTTGCCAGGTTGGTAAGCTGAAGGAGGTGAGATATCTGACCTTTTTTTTTAAAACTGTAAACATACAAACACGAACATACACGCCGAAAAGGAAGGAACAAGAGGTCATGGGATGATTATTAACAAAATCAAGTACAATAGTTACTTTTGCAGTAAAAGTTAGAAGCAAAATTGTATGATCCAACTGTACAATCTCACCTAGTCTGCTTCAAGAGCCAAACGATAACACCATTTCTCCCACATTTTCTTCCTGGGTCCTTTGGAGCCTTATAGCACATGTCATTTGCTCTAATGCATGTAACTGTTTCATAACAAAAATAAATAAAATGCCTGTTAAGGGGCATTTCTGAAGCCAGCACTTTGTGATGGCTTTTTTGTTGGCTGCTGACATAACTTTCAGAAGGTATTTATCTGTACTGTTCAAGTGATCTGAAACAAGTTTTGCCATGTTGTGGAAAAAGAATGACCAGTAGGACAAGCGAGAAAATGCCCTGAGCGGTGCAGTAAAACAATGGGCTCAAACGCCTTTTCCTCTCCTTCAGGGTCAACCGCAAGCACCGACTCTGCATGGGCTCCACTGGTGGCTGAAGAGAAGAGTGGGCGGTGTGGGGACGGACAACAGAGGTGAACTAGGTGCCTTATGGGCCTTGTAGTTCTTTTCAGCTTCCCTTTGCAGTTGTCAATCGTGAAAGTAAGGGAGGTTAATTCCTCAAAAGAAGCAGGTTCACTGGTCTTTCATCTGGTCATTTAGTGCCTGCAAAAATACAGCCCACTGTGATGGTACTCATAACCATTCAATGATCATTGATCAATGATCATGGCAGTTTGCATAGAATAATCCTTTAATTGTCCCACAAGGGGAAATTTGGTTGTAACAGTAGCAAAAACACACATATACAAAAAGAACAGGACACAGGTGAGAAACACAACTTTAACATATTTACATCATGGACAATAGTTACCAAAGCAGAGTCCTGTACAGTTATTAAAACTAAAGTACAGATAAGTGGCAAACAGAGCAGGATACTGAAAGATGTTTAAAGATTTAAGAATATTTAGAATAATTAGAAAAGTGCAGATTGTGTGATTGTACCTGTGCATTAAAAAGTAAACGTGTAACTTCCAAAAAGTTAGCGTATATAAGCTGAGAAAAGTAATATGCACCTATAACAGTAGCAGTTGTTCGGTTGATTAGTGCAGTTACAGCGCTGATGTAAAGATCTATGCTTGTTGGGAGCAGTTCTGATTGTACAGTCTGACAGCTGCAGGGAGGAAGGAAACGCTCCTTCATGCATCGAGGATGCAGCAGTCGGTGACTGAAGCAGCTCTGCAGCAACACTTACATGGGGTCATTCTTCAGGTCGAGGTTGGGCAGCAGAGGCATGTTGAGGACCGTCTTCCTCCTGATGCCGCTGTAACAGTACGTTTCAGCGGGTTAAGGAAGGCTAAAGGTTACTCCTGGCATTCCTGACCTTAGACTGGGTTCGGGTTTTCTGCACTTTTAATCTGAAAGGATATTTGGACTGTCCTCGGCCTCCGAGCCGTCTCGCTTTGATGTTGGGAAAAATGTCTCTGATGATCTTCCCAAAGTTGGCGGCGCTCAGAGGACGCTGCTGCAGGTTCTCACAGTACCTCCTGCAGGACAGACAGACGCACAGTCAGGAAAGCATCGGAGCGCCATGGCAACCAGATCTATGTCAAACCACCCTTGTTACAGGGTCACTGTGCGTGTGTGTGATTTCTGACTTGTAGGTCTCGTAGACGTCCTGTTTGGGCAGGCAGGTGTCTGAATGCTCCTCCAGGTGACTGCGGATCCAGTTACAGGTGTGAAGCTGGTCGGCCGTGTTAAATGAACTCGAATCGCTGCCGCTGAGAACACAAATTCAAGATTTACAGAGGTTCACCGTTTCTGACAGAAAAACGACAAATCACAAACTATCAGGATAAAAAACAAAGGAGCAAAATGGAGAAGCAACGTCACCTTTTGTCTCCAGAACTCGGTCCAGAGGGCAGCTGCAGGTACAGGTACAACTTGTCATTGTCAGAGAAACGCTGAACATCTTGCTGTTGAAAAAAACCCCACAGTGAATGAACCAGACCTGAGGTGAGCACCAAACCAGACTTTAACCTCACATCAAGTTTCTTACCAGGATCTGCTCTACTTTGGTCTGAACGTGTTTCCTGTAAGAGGACAGAGGACATGCTGATCAGATCCATCACGAACACCACACAGGGACGTCAGAGCTTCAGAAATTCTAATCCCCATTTTCACACACAAACACTTCCTGCTTCATTGCCCTCACTCAGACTTACGAGATGTTGCTCTTCAGTTTCTGCAGCAGCATGCTGGGCTCAGTGTCACCCTCCCCTGTCTCCAGACCGCCCTGGCCCCTCCGGGAGGCCTCGGCCCGTTGGTGACACTGGTCCTCGGACATCAGGACCAACTAACCAATGCTGTGAAACACCATCTGAGAGAGACACACAGGAAAACGCACACTGTAAGGACAAAAGCAGCAACTGAAGCCAGCTTTGTGGATGCTGTCCAGTCTGGGGCCTGCCGTCTGCCTGCAGCGAGCTCTTTATTCATTTTTTTTTAAATCTTTGCAGGGTTTGTCTGCAGTTCTCTTCTCAACAAACTCTGCTGTGTGTATTCCGGCCCACTTGTCAACCGATCAAATTGTGTCATCCACGCTCAACAATGTGCAGTCAGGATCTTGGAAGACTGCACGCGGACCCCCCCCCCACCAATAATGTACATGGACAGACACATTTAAAACCAGCCTGCCCACCTGCAGTTCCTCTGAAGTTCAGCAGAGGGGCCAGCATAGGGTCAGTCCCCACAGACTCCCATAGCTTTCCAGCAGAACTAACCATGTTTAATAAAATATGATGAGACACTAACTGTGTTGAGGAAACAGTTTAAGAACTAATTTGATCAGCTTTGGCCTAAAAATCAACAATTAGTTACTAGGACATCAGGCAGGTGTGGCTCTCAATGCAGTTCACAGTCCTGCTGCAGTCCAGTGTTGGGATCCAGCGGGCCCTGAGGTATCACTGCTGCCCAGGCACATACACACGCACGAGCCCAGCTGAACATATTAGTGATGGGATTTCCGGCTCTTTTTAGAGATCCGGCTCTTTCGGTTCGGCTCACTAAAAAGAGCCGGCTCTTTCGGCTCCGAACCGGCTCTTCAGGTTGTTTTGTTGCTTTAATTAATTTATTATTAACAATAATATAAAATTATGCACAAAAAGAATTACTAACGTAAAACAAAGTGGTTTTATTTATATACCGGTATGTTTATATATAAATATATGCGGTGGCCCCTAGAGACAAAACACGTACAAACTCCGAAAAACATTTCTAGCATGAACTGAACTTCCAAAGCAGAGCTACTAGATCACTTAAATTACACAATTGAAAGCATGTGTGTATTGTTTGTGTATTTATACACAGGCACTCATATATATTCAAATAATTTAAAAAAAAGTTCATTTACCTGTTACTACCACACACCAAATCCGGTTGTTGGTACTTGCTGGCTTGTGTAGCCACAAGATACCAAAAGCTCCACACTGACTACAAACCCAGCGTCTATTCCCATTGGTCAGTTCTCAAAAATCTACCCAGACACCAAAAGCGGGTTTAATCCTATTCGTCGAGTAGAAATGTTTTTAGAACAGGAATTAATTTGATTGGACGCCTTTTCCTGGTCTGCCCAGTTACAAAATAGACGAATTCTTCTGTCGAATTCTGCATAGCAACAGCGAAAGCGAAACCGGCTCAGACAAAACGTAAAATTGACATGCATGTAGAAATGTTAGGAAGAAGCAGGGAGCTCAGGTTCTCCAGTCTGAAATGATCATCTAATATTAATAAACGGAATTCTCATTAACCACATAAAGGATATGGTTAAATATTATCTCAAATTTCTTAGGGTAAAAAATCTGTTTTTTTGCCTACAAACCCAAGAATTTTATTGTGGATAAAAGATTAATTAAAAAAAACACATTAGAATAAAGTCAACCATTCAAATGCCATGCTATGGTAAAACTATGTTGAACAGCTGATGCAAATCAGTGATTCTACTTTTACTGAGGACATATTTAGCTGTTTAATCTTCAAGGAAAACAGCTCTTTATTTTGTCACATGAATTTTCCATCATACAAAAGAGAAAGTACACAGAGTAAACAGGAACAGACAGGAAGAGAAAGGTTTGTTAGTGATGCTGAAACCCCTGCCTCTCGTCTTCATTCAAACGCGCTGCAGAGAAACATGAACACAAACATTAGTCACATCTACAGATTGCAAATAAAGCTTTGTTCACGCTGCTTACATATGACTGCTCACCCAACCATCCAGGCTGTCATGTTGTAAAGTTTGCAGACGACACAGCTGTGGTTGGTTGCTTCAGAAACAATGAGACCGGCTACAGGAAGGAGGTGGAACACTTGGAGGACTGGTGCAGGAAAAACAATCTCTGCTTAAATGACAAGAAGACGAAGGAGAAGATTGTGGACTTGAGGAGGGGAAGACACACACACACACACACCCCTGCACGTTGGAGGATCTGCACTCTAAGTAGTACCCAGCTACAAGTACCTGGGTGCGTACCTAGATAGCAACCTTACCTGGAAAAACACTTCCAGCCTGATCAGGAAGGCTCACCAGAGGCTCTACTTCCTGAGGCAGATGAGATGTGTGGGAATCTCCTTTTACAGATGTGCGGTGGAGAGTGTTCTGTGCTCTGGCATCAACGTGTGGCACAGAAACTGCACTGAGGCAGAGAGGAAAGCTCTACACAGGGTGGTGAAGGAGGCAGTGTCCCAACCATCACAGACATATACACCTCCAGATGCAAGACGAGCTCAGGGAGCTCAGGTTCTCCAGTCTGAGCATTTTATAATAACTGAATTCTCATTAACCACATAAAGGATGTGGTTAAAATATTTACACGATCTCAAATTTCTTAGAGTAAATAATGCTTTTTCCCTACAAACCCCAAGACTTTTAATGTGGATAAAAGACTAATTCCAAAAAGTAAAAAAACAAAACCCCCATTAACCTCTTTAGAACCTGGCGTCCACATATGTGGACATCACATTTTGGGTTATTTAGACCAAAATACTCAATTTTCCTCTACATATCCACTTACAAGGACATTATACTGCTTGTGTTCTATCAACATTTTAAACAAATATCCTCATATGTGGCTCTCATTTTTCTTAGAAACAAAAATTAGGTTTTAAAAAAAGCTGGTAATTCTTTGTTTTTACATTCATCGGGTCCCAATCAGCCCAAATTTCAAAGAGATATTAAAAATGCTGCTGTGGAAGAGTTCGGGTCTTAGGAGGTTAAAATAAATTAAACTCTTTAAACCAACGTGCAGTAGTAAAAATCTGTGGAACAGCTGATATAAATCAGTGATTCTACTTTTACTGAGGACAAATTTAACTGTTTCATCTGAAGATAATCTTCAATAATCTGCAGATGACAAATAAACCAAGGAAAACAGCTCTCTTTATTTCTTACATTTATTTTCCATCATACAAAAGAGAAAGTACAGAGTAAACTGGAGCAAACAGGAGGAGAAGGGTTTGTTAGTGATGCTGAGACCGCTGCCACTTCTCTTCATTCAAACCCGCTGCAGAGAAACATGAAGAAAAATGTCAGTCACATCTACAGATTGTAAATAAAGCTTTGTTTGTATCTGATCAACATTTTCATTACAGTGAAGTCAGGTGTTCTGCTTGGTTATGCTATCGACATATTGGTGGTGGTTACTCTCAGAAACAGTTTTTAAACTTGGAGGAAAAATCCCTAACTCTTCCTCGTCTTCTGACCTTTGACCCTACCTGACCATGTGGGCTATGTCCCAGTTGGTTTCAGAAGACAGGGGTCTGAGGATCTCCACGCCCTCTTCGGTGACGATAGCGATCTCGTGCTGAAATGAAACAGAAATAAAATTGTTACTTTCTCCGGATGGCGTCCAGTACACCTGAGTGTGCGCGGCGGTGCGACTTACTCTGTTGTAGGAGCGAGCATCTCTGTAGTACAACACCTTGAGGCACCGCTCCACCAGCTCCCGCGCCTCCTGTTTGGTGATCTCCACCTTGTTCTCCACCACCTCCCTCATCAGAGGCTGCACACAGATTCAACACAGCTTTACTGGCACATGTCCAAACTCAGCACAAACACTCCATCACTGGTCTCCGCGGTAACGCTCTAATGCAAATGTCAATCATTTCTTGGAAGAACTGCTCTCAGATACTGGATAAGCAAAAGTCTTTTTCAGGTCATTGAAGAAAGCATCATATCGGGAGGAAGCAATAGGATGAAAAGTGAAAAATGCTTTGGCCCACAAAAGCGCTCTTCCCCTCAGTAATCTCCCACCTTAAGAAAGCTTAGTGGCGTTATCAGGGAAAGAGTGTGACAAGCAGCTTAAGGCTGGGGAACATTGTGATAAGAATCCCCCACAACATCCCAACTCGTGGTTTAAGCAAAACACTGTTGCTAAGCATGCCCACGACATCGACGTCGATGGATGGACCGTTGGACAGAAGGACATTTAGAAGGATGGATGATGGATGGGTGAACAGTCGAATGGATGGATGGAAGGATGGACAGATGGATGATCGGTGGGTGGATGGATGAATGTTGCATGGATAAATGCTTTTATTCCAATTTATAGACCACACTGAAACACCTCGAACCTTCACAGGACTTTTTCCCTTGACATTTCTTCCCCACGGATGTTCTGATATCCATGATCTCACTTTGAAATCCATCAAAGGACCAAAGTGGATACCATAGTGAGCCGGCTCTGGATCTCAGCCTACGTGATGCTGCTGATTTATCTGCTTTTGTTTGTGTAATGAAACTGTCGTTTAAAGAAATCAAAGAGAGAGTTCAGGCACACACTGACAGGATGCTTTTATTCATTTCCATTTTTTCTCAGTACACAGAACTCCTGCACAGAATCTCTCACTTTGTGCCCACTTGGTTTCACAGGTGCGGCCAGAGTGACACAGGCTGCTCATTCTGACTGCTTTTATGTCTTAAAGCTGATGAAACCTGATCACATGATAAAAAGTTGATGTAGGATTGTTGAGGTTTTTGTGCTCATGTTTAGTCCTGTGATGACTTCAAGGAATCATGAACATCTCAAACACGAGTCCGACTGAGAATAAGTCAATGAGCTCAACAAAAATCCTTTGTTCTCTGTGTCGTTTGTGGATCCTCCACTGGAGCTCCTGCTGAGACCTCCTTCCACATGGAGCTCTGAGGCTGATTCTGGTCACAGGATGGAGGACACACCTCAGAAGTGCTGATGGCTTTATATGGCCTAATGCTTTAACCTGCAGCAGAGCTGTGAATAAGGTTGCAGGTGTCTCTTTATATTAATAAAATTATGTGTGTGTATGTGTTAGTCACCGTAGGGAAATTACTCCTCTGCATTTTCCCATTCACCCAGTGAAGCAGTGTGCAGGGACGGTACTTTGCTCAGGAGTTCCTCAGGGTAGTCGTTCAGTGGAGTCGAACCCCCGACCTTCCAACCATGGGGCAACCACTCTACCTACTGAACTAGCCTTGCCCTAAGAGAGAGAGCGCTGCAGTGGAGTAAATAAGCCTGGCCACTAACCATAATGCAGTGCACCTGATAAGAGCTGTGTGAGACTGTACAAAGGTGTAACGATGTGCTATGTCTATACATTTGCATTTACAGTAAAGGCAAACTCACAAAGCTACACTAGTTTCAACTCGTCTTAATCCAAGTGTGCAACATATTATCATTTGTTTGTCTTCAGTTCTAGTCTAGTATATGTTCTTCTTCGTCTCCTTAGTTATGAGTCTTTTCCTGTCCTGTGGTCTGTCTTGTCCTCAGTGTTTTACTTTCAGTTGTACGTGTGTTTGTGTCTAATTGTGTGTGTTCTAATGATCTAGTTTGACCTGCTGTTTCCTGTTTTATTTTGAAGAGTCTGGTGTTTCCATGGCTGTATCCCAATTCAGGCTCTGCAGCCTTAAAGTACGCATTTCAAGGCCGATTACGTCACAGCGGCGCGCCGAAGGCTGTCCCGATTCAAAGGCTGCTCGAAATGCGGCCCTCAAATGCGTCCTTTATTTCCCTGAATTCTAAGGCTGTGGCGGTGTAGACTTCGTGGCCCAACATATCCCAGAATGCATAGCGCGGCGATGGGTGTGGATAAATTTGCAGAAAAAAACGGCGGATGAGGGGCGGCCGAAGAGTAAACTTTAAGTACTGAATATTATGTCACTTATTTATGTGCAAATGTTTAATAATGAAGAACATTAAAACATTGCTGTTGGCCACATGTCGGCAGAGTTATGTGACATCAGTGACGTTTGTACTAACTTGGTTTTAAAGCCTTTACTTTAAAATACACGCCGTTCAATAGCTGAGCTTAATCTCACAGAGAATGATCAAAGCTCATGTAGAAACAAACAAATGAACAAAAGATTTTCTCCTTCATCTCTGTCAAACACAGCTGTATGACACGTTTCCAGCTGTTAGTATCATGGTTGCTTGGCAACCTGGGCAGCACAACGGAGGCTTTTTTTTTTAAACTTTATTGACAAACAACAGTATCAGCGCAACGGAGGCTAGACCGTCCCATTACACAAGCCTCGCACTTCCGGCCTTAGCGGTCTTTGAGTACGCGGCCCTTGAGGATCGTTGAGGCTGCAGAGCCTGAATTGGGATACAGCCCATGTTTAACGGGTTAAGTTTTACTTCCCCTGTGGTGTCATTATGTTTATTCCTGTCAGCTGTTTCCCCTTCACCTGATCACTTCCTGTGTGTATTTAGCCTGTGCGTTTTCATTCAGTCTGTCAGTCTTCCTCCCTCCACGTTACCTCAGGTTTAAAGTCTTTCATGATTCTGTTCAGGGCGTGTTCATGTTTCCTCGCGTGCACCTGTTCAGAATCATGTTCGTGTCACTTTGTCGTAGTCGTCACAGTTTAGCTTTTAGTTGTAGTTCTCTCCCCCTGCTTTGTTTTTGTCTTCATGTCTTCAGCCTCATAAACGCTTCGCCTTTTGTGTAAACTCAGCTCCGTCTCCTGGCGTGTCTGCACCTGGGTGCTCCTTCTCACTCCCACATTCAGAAGTTAGGGAGATTGTCACAGTCTGTGGAAGTGGACGATCTCCCTAACTGGGTCCGATGTCCTACAGTTGTTTGTGGCGGTAAGCACAGACCCAACCACATATTTGCACTTGACACACGGTTGCTGATACAACACCCCTGGGCTGCAGCTTTTAGCAACACGTGCAGAACAACAACAACTCAGGACCCTTTTCATTCTTCGTATACATGATTGATAGGTTTGTAGCTTGAACCTATTCGCTGGAACGTTGAAGGCAATATAATTACACAGCAAGCAAGACACGAAGTAGGCAAAGTTCTCTGGTTTACTCATGCATGAGGGAGATCCGGCTGGAGCCAAGTGTCGTCCCACCACTTGACCCCCATCAGACTCTCAGCCAGGCTCCCCATAGCACTCCTTTTATTGTGGTTACATGAATATGCATAGGGTCATTAACATGTAACATCTTACATAGGTATACATGTGAACAAAGAATACTGTGTGTGTGTGTGTGTGTGTGTGTGTGTGTGTGTGTGTGTGTGTGTGTGTGTGTGTGTGTGTGTGTGTCCAAGATAGCTGGTGCCAGGAGTCTAGGGCTCCATCTGAACAAAAGGCTCTTATACTTAAAGAGATATACGTGTGTACATATATCAGAAAGAGAAAATACAACCTCTCCTAGGAGGAGGTGTGTGATCTATGCCAGAACACTCTGTAGAGGAGTGAACGCACTCCCCCCCTCTTCATGCTTACACAGAGTTGTTACAGACCTAGGATGAGACATTCTTTCAATCTACAAATGATTATATACTTCTAAGCTTAAATGGTTAAATATTTCTAAGCATAAATGACAATCAACAATACAAAACCTAACAATGATGGAGCTGCGGTGTGTCGGTCTCCCCCGCAGACGTGCCACAAACCAACGCCTGCCACAGTGTTAATGTCAGCTAAACGCTTTTTATCATGTGGATCCTGAGAAACAAACAGTACATGTTCTGTCGTCTGAAATACTTTAAAAATGGATGATGTTTAAAAACCTTTGAATCCCGCCGTCTTATTTCTTCCTTTCCTTTGTTTGGACTTTTAAAATCTTTCTTTACTGCTTGATACTGAGCGCAGTTCACCGAGAGGACCTGAGGGGGAGCCAGAGATCAGACAGACTGGGGCCCACGATATCTGATCAAAGGAGTCTTTTCTCCATTTTCTTCATCATCAGAGATGTGATTGAAATCTGCAGAAGGAGCAGACAGATGGTCAGACAGCAGGAAGAGACGAAAACAACAGAAACAGGAAACAAGCTCCTCCTCTGACCTCTGACGTGGAGCCTCAGACACTTTGCCCTCACGACTCGTTCTTCCTCTTTGATGGTGCACGTATACTCGCCACTGTCGAGCACCGTGGGCTCGCGCAGGACCAGACTGAGGTTTCTGTTCTTACGAGGATCTTCGTCCTCCATCTTTGTGCGGCCACGGTACAACCAGGTCTGCTTCTCCAGACAGTTCGAGCCGCTTTGATAGACATGGACAATCATGGGCCACGGCTCATGACGGCTCCACTCCACAGTGGCTTTTTCTGGTGGAGGAATCCAGGTTTTCCAGGGCAGCACAACATCGACCCCCTCTGACACCTTCACCTGAGGGACTGAAAGGACAGCCGATCAAAGCATCAGACCAGACATTTGATCACAGACTGTATATAAAAAAATATACATATCCACCGTGATGTCACCCAGTTGTTTGTTGACTCCATGTTTTGTAATTTTGGAGCCAAAAATGAGCAGAAGTTTCATAAGTAAATACAAAGTGTTGATAACAGAACCCCGAGGAGCTCCGTGACTGCGAGTACAGCCTCTGGGACGTCCTCCACTTTCTCTTTTTCTGTTTCCTCTTAAAGCTGCAGGCTACCTGCACTATCTTTATATGACGCTGACATCATGTCAAATATTCAAGTGTACACACAGATGTACAGGAGGTCCAAAGGGGAAAACTATCTAAATTGTTTCTGTATCAGGCTGTAAACATGTTTCCACATGGGAGTCTAAGGCAGACCTTCCCAAAGTGTGGGGCCCGCCCCCTAGGAGGGGCGCAGAGCCATGGCAGGGGGGGCGCGGGATGAAAGGGGGAGAAACAAACAAAACGCTTGGACACTGCTAGCACGGCGCCTACAGAAACACAAAGCAGGAGATGAAGCATCGCTGAATGTTTCCAAACCAACTTCATTCTAAGCCAAAGACTACAAAACATGGTGAAGCAAATCTGCCCTTTGGCTTCACCTGCACAGGTGCGGAGGTAGGTCTCCCTGCAGGGTTGGTTTTCCCTGCGTCTGGAGCAGCGCTGGGCTGTTTAAATCACAGACAAACAGGATCCCACATTCTTGATCTTTAGTTCACAAACACTTGTTGTAATGACTAACTGCTCCTGACATGTTGGAGATGTTTGCTCTTTATACAGTAAAGTTACAGCAGGATACAAATAACATCAGGCTGATCCTGACACGATTTGTTCCCTCGGTTCAAATCACGGACAAACAGGATCCCACAGCTGTTTATGTTTTTAAACCCATTTTGCACAGAGAGGCAATTTTTGAAAAATGTATTGATGCAATGTCGAACATTATTACACAGGAAAAAAACAACTACATGTAAAATAATGACACCGTGACGCCTCTGCCTTTGTAATGGAGGGACAGCGTGTAAAACCTGCAGACAGTCAGATTAACAGTATTTTGTCTCTATCATTCTGCAGTTCATCTCATGTAAACAATAACGTGGCCACAGCGTGACGTGAATAAAGGCACATACCTTTGACGCTGCGTGACCAACTCTGTATTCCTCGTCCACACGTAAACGCAAAAAAAGGAGTTTTAAAAAAGTCTCAGTTTTCGGTGATTCCAAACGCCGTTTACGTGGACGAAACAGCTGTGTTTTCAGAAATACCCGTGTAGGTGTGGAGGTAGCCTAAAAGAGTTAGTAGTTTACTTTATTACTACCTGTAATTTATTGCAGTTTACTTGTATTTGCTTAATTGTTTACTAAATGTTTGAGGTGTGAAATATGGAACAAAATATGGGCGTGTGTGGTTGGAGGATGAGTGTGCGCGTGCACGCGGGGGGCGCGAACATCTTTCTTGTAAAACAAAGGGGGGCCCAGCAAAAAAAGCTTGGGAACCACTGGTCTAAGGGGACTGCAGGTACGAGCTTCAGCCCTGGAGCGAGGTTCTTACCTCTGACTTCCAGCCTCAGTCGTTTCTCATCCAGCACGACTTTGCCCCTGCAGAGGGTGCAGAGGTAGATCCCGCTGTCTCGTCTTCGCGGTCGCCTCAGGGTCAGACTGAGATCTCCTGATGTCAGCGGGTCCTCGACCATCTCTGTACGGTCCGTGTATTTCGCACCTGGTTTGCTTTCGCCGTTTGAGTACTCATGAACTGTGATCAGTTTGAAGCGAAGCCTGGAGCGCCTCCACACCACCGTAGCACCGACTGGCAGGTTAGGTGTGGTTTTAAATTGCAGGTGAACAGACTCCCCCCCTTCATCCACCTCCGTGGTGGAGACTGAGAAGAACCAAAACCAAAACATTAAATATGGAAGCTGAACCTAAACCACAAGATACACAGAACCAAAACGTAAAACAAATGGAAAGCATACCCATCTTAAAATAATACCAGAAATATGCTACAAAACCTCCGCCAGCAACCAGACTGATGGCCATGACGCTCAGGAAAGCCGTGGCCCAGGTGGGAAACGGTTCTGTTGGTCAGAGAAAGAGGCCCAAATGTGAGCGTGTGAACCGCATCCCTCCCTCTCACCCGTGTCCCCTTCCACTCACTTTTGACGTGCTGCAGGGCTACTTTCTGCCTCAGCGTGTCCGTGCCCGTGTTGATGGTGCAGACGTAGTGACCGTTGTCTCGCTCTGAGGGGTACTTCAGGGTCAGACTCAGGTCTCCCGTTTTCAGCGAGTCCTCACGCATGCGCGTGCGTCCGCAGAAGAATTCGTCCTGTTTCTTCGGCAGCTCTGCGCTGCTGTTTGGGAACACGTGGACAATCATGGGGATGGGCTCGGAGCGGCTCCACTCCACGGTGGTGTCGGCAGGCAGCGGAGATGTCGTTTGGCAGGGCAGTTGGATGAACTCGGACCCTTCTGTCACCTCCACCTCCAACATGCCGACTGAGAGGGTAAAAGAAAAGGTGTGCATGACGGTCAGGGTCAGGTTAGTGTGAGGGGATGTCGGCCTTTTTCAAACGACTTCATCACAAACTATCATTATGTCCATGAGTTTGTTCAACATTTAGTTTTGTTTTGTCAGTTCAGCACAGATTTAACCAGCTGCTCCATGTTGTTATTCTTGGACCCTAGAGCAGCTTTGCTTGAGAGCCAGTTCAAGATCATCTTTCTCTATCGGATCCCAGGACTCGGAGCAGCTGAGAAAAACATAGCATGTGGTTCCTGATCTGAAGTCATGCTACTCTTACTTGTTCTCGAGGACCGAATAATTAAAAATTTGTGTCATCCTCAAAAACTGAAAGCTGGTGGGCGGGGCTTCTGTGTGCTACAGTGACCATATGTTAAATGGACAGGTTGTCATTCACAGACATCTTTTCTGTGTTGAAGTGCTTTCTGTCTAACGTTCACACTGTGATGGATGCATGGGTTGATGCAACCAGGGAATTGAACCATCAACTTTTTAATTAGTCCTGTTGACCTGCTGCACTGAGTGAGGTAAAGCAGAGTGGTCTAAACTGTTAAATCTTACGTGCCTGAGCTACTTTGACTTCAAAGAGAGCAGAGTCCGGTGCTGACCTTTGACCTGGAGCTCTACGTCGGTCAGCTTTAGCACGTCTTTCTGCTTGCTGATGATGCAGTCGTAACTTCCGGTGTCAGACAGCTCGGGTTTGCTCAGAGTGAGGCTCAGGTCTCTGGGGTCCGCCTCGTTCGCCCTCATTGCCGTGCGCCCACGGTAACGCATGTTCTGACCATCCGGCTCGTCTCGGTCTTCGTGCCGCCTGTGGATGGCGCTGGGATCGAGGTCAGGGCGGGTCCATGTCACTGTAGTGTCCTCTAGTAAAAAACCTACCCGGCAGGGCAGAAGCACAGACTCCGCCCCCTCGTACACTTCCACTTTTGCAGCCAAGGCATGCTGGGAAACTGGGACACACGCACAACAGTGTTTTTTAACTTTGCTGTCACTGTTTGGGAGAGAGACAGAATCTACCAAAATAAAACAGGAAGTGCACTTAAGACTTAAAACTCAGGAATGAAGTGAGAATAACCCCATTAGGGGGTAAATAAGCGAGAGAAAAAACTGAAAGTAGACTGAACAAAAATAGAGCTGAACAGTGCAGGTTAGGAGCTTTAGGACCACAAACCGTGCGTTGATTCCTGATAAAAGTCTGTCTGAGACCGCTGTGATCCAAAGCTGCTGCTGAGACAGCAAGAGTCAGAGATAACCCACAGCTGCCCACACTATCTTACCGAACACGAGGATCAAAAAGCTCCTCATCTTCCTTGAGTAAGTGTCGTTTTAAGGGCTGGCTTTGTCCAGAGTGGATCTATAATGGTGACAGGTGGCTCGTCGCTTCCCCAGCAAACAGAAAGAAAAACAAGCTCCAGAGAAGAGGCACCGGGAATGTGAAGATTCCAGTCGAGCAGCTTTCTGCAGCAGCAAAGAGGAGAAATCGGAGCGCCCCGTCCACAAAGTGCTTTTGTTGTTTGTGATGGATCAGTGAAGGACGCATAAATTACTGCAATGAAATATTGTTGTAAAGAGACAGGGAGCTGAGACGGAGGAATGAAGAGGCTGAACTGGGCGGTGTTGCAGCTGCACAGGATGAGACGAGCCTGGATGATGAGCTCAAAGGGAGGAAGAAAAATCTTCACTTGTTTATTCATATTTTACATTTATAAGATTCATTTTCAGTTATCAGATGCAATACATTCATTTCAGTTCAGCTCTGAGTTTTAATGACTGTTTGCATTTATAACCAATCAGCTTGTTCCATGATTCTTATGGAAAAATCTGCAAAGAAATCTTCCTGAGGGAGACAGTGCAGTGAAAATGTTCGAGTGGCACTAAATAAAGAAAGAAATGATCAAAGTACTGGAAATACTGAAGTACATCAAGTTGTTATTTAGAAATGTTCCACTTGTATATTATTGAAACTATCGTCTGATGCACAAAATGCACTACAGGATAGAGACAACATAACTATTACTGTGTTGTTGCTAGGCTTTCATCTCAGCACACCACCATACAAACATTCACTCGTGCATTCATCACTAGGTCCATTCAGCGGGCTCAGCGCTCCGATGGCCTCGCCGTCCTGCCTTTCAGACACCTGCACCTGATCCCAGAGGGCACGAGGTCACGCAGGGGCAACGAGACACCAAGCGCTGACCACGTCCTCCAGAGACAGCCGAAGATCTTTTGTGCTGTGTTAATGACCCTCTGCAGGTTTTTAGTGTCTGACACTGAGCAACTGGCATATCAGGCCACGATGCAGAAGGTGAGCACGTTCTCTAAGATCCCCCAGGAGTCTCAAGGAGGACGCTCGCCGAACACAGTTAGGGGAATGTGTTTCCCTATGATGTCAGTTACAGTCTCCTCCGTTTTGATGGTGTTGAGCAGAAGGTTGTAGTCAGCACGACATCTCGACAGTGTTTAACCTCTTCCCCGTACGCAATCTCGTCTCCTCCGCTGATCAGGCCAACGGCCGTTCTGTCGTCACCAAGTTTACTGATGGTGTTAGAGGGGAAGGGAGGTGTGCGATCATGAGTGTGCAGGGCGTAGACACGAAGACTTAGCCTCGGGTCAGGGTGGAGGAGCAGGCGGTGCCAATGTTAACCACCTGGACAGGAAGTCCCTGATCCTGGAGGGCAGGGTTACAGTGTATATAACTACAGCATTTATATGTTCTGCTCATTTATAAAGCAACTCCAAAATTCTCAGAATTATTCATTAATGATAAGCCACCAAAGTATCCTGTAAATATTTGAAGCTTTTCATTCTGAGCCCCTGCCAGCAGTCCTAACCAAAGCACTGGTGCAACAGACTCACACATGCTCCTCCTTCCCTGGGATCTTTTAATGTTCTCATGAAACAGTAATACCTGAACCACAGTGACACACATGCAGCAGGTAGCGACCTGCATGCTGCAGTTTCCACACCTGCATGTCTACTTGTACAGTCATAGTTGCTGTGGTAACGGGGCGGGCCTCTTGTTGCACCAACAAATCAAACCCGCCACACCTCTGTTGTCCTGTTGGCTAAAAGTACAGCGAGAGACGGGTGAGGGAGGGGCTCAGGTATCAGAGTTCACTCATAAACTCACTAAAGGCAGGTGTGATGTCATCAGGTGAGCCTTCAGACACACACACTGACTCTCAGGTGATCTCGGCTATTTACCTTGAACCCGTCTCACCTGTCTGACTTCACCTGGCCGTCGTCTTTCTGAGGACTCGCTGTAAGTCTTTTCTGACTCTCAAACTTTTCTTTATCACAGGAAGTCTTTTTCTGCTTAGACTTTTATTTTGTAATGTGTTCTTTGTCTTTCCTTTGCACTGTTTTTGTTAGATAACAGTTGTGTCAATAAAGATTATTGACCTGAGCCCAGAGTGTTTTCTCAGATCTTAATGCAGCAACGTTTCAGCTGATTCACAGTGTGCTGACGGTTATAATGTTACAGAATAATGTTTTCATGAATTCCATGCTAAACACCAGAAATGTTAGCTCGTTTAGTCTTGATCTGGCAGCAGGCTCTGGACTAACGCGGTCTCACTGATCCTCAGCAGCAGTAACAACATGGAGTCACGAGAGGAGGAGCCTGATGAGGAAACACAGAGGTCAGAGTTCATTTCAGCCTTTTGATTTCCTTCAGTTTGAAATGTAATCAAACAAAATCATTTAACAAACAGATACGTCCAGCTGTAGCGTCGTTATGGCCAGGGCTCCTGCTCCTCTGCAGCCAATCAGAAGAACAAGGGCTTTTAGCGAGGGGAGGGGCCCTAAAGAGACGATAGAGCTAGCTTCAGTCACAGTCTGAGTCACCTTTAAAAACAACAGCTGGGACGTACATATAAAATAATCAAACACATAACAACAATTTAAGAAAATAAGAAAAGCCTAGTGAGAAATCAGACAATCGAAGCAGTCAGAGGTCATCCTGATGTAAAACGCAGAGAGTAACAGTGTGTTTCAGACAGGTTTGAAACATGTGTGATGTCAGGGAGGTGGAGATGTGAAGGGCACTTTGTTCCACAGTTTTGGAGCAGACTGAAGACTGCTATTGATCACAGACAGCACACTCTGGGCCTGAGCTGGTTGCTGTTGTTGTTGCTGTGTGCTGCTGTAAAGCTGCAGTGTTAGAGAAACAGGAAAGTGTGTCAGTGTGTAACTCTGTGGCCGGGTCATGCCACAGTGGGTAAGAGTGAAATTTAGGCAGCATTACTGGACGAGAGAAAAAAGAATAAACAGAAGTAAAGTATCGCTCAGTGTGCTTCTGTGTGCAGATCATTTCTGAAAGCCAAAGCTACCGAGAGCATCCAAGCAGCCAACAGCTTAACAGATGATACGACCTCTACTAGCACTGCGACAGCTGTGAGCGCAACGTCTGCTGCAGACGGTCGATCAGGTACTGACAGAGCCGTCAGGCATGTCAGACACTATTCATGTATTCAAATACACTCACGTTCATTCATGCTGACCCACTGAGATCCAATATGTAGAGTTCATTCAAACAAATGAACATCATCAGTGAAATTAATCATATCACCAAATCACACTGCTGTGTCTATTACTGAAGGAGCACTATCGCTTTAGGAAAACTCAAACCTGAATCTGCATTTCTCTGCAGACGACGAGGAAACGGGTGACAAACCGCTCATCTCCACGCCACGCACAGAGCGGTCAGAGGGTATGGAGAACAAACGGTACGTCCTGGTCTCAGGCCAGTCCCTGTCATGAACTCTGTGGTGTTTTTGGTTTTAAAGATGAGGAGGAGGAAGAATGTGGGGGGCAAATATCTGTTGGAAATGAGGAGGCTGAACAAGGCAATGCGTGTAAGGAGGATGAGGAAGACAAGGAGGGTAAGGAAGACTCATCCAGTTGTTTTTCCTTCAGATGACATTTTCTCTTCTCAACATATTCACAATTTTCCAGCAGATGAACTGCAGCAGGTGTCTGATGTCCAGCCAGGTAACTCTGACAGCTGCTCCTTTATTCCTTTATTTTCTTCTTCTTCGGAGGTTCCTCTCTGATTGTTTCCTGTGTTCTGTCAGGCGGTGGCGACTCGGAGGATAAATCACTGACAGCCACGAGACAGAGACCGGGTACGCAGACAGTTTGTTGTTTCTGAGACGATGAACTTTTCTCTGCTCTTTTGATGCCACAAGAAAGAAAAATATACGAAAGCAAATACGGTGATTCAAAATAAATACATGTGTATTACAAAGTCATAGCTTAAAGCTGCACACAGGAGGAAAGCAATAATAAAATATTAATAATGAAAAAAAAATCAAACTCATTAAGGAAGCCATCAAAAATATTGAAATCTAAAATAAACCATAAATAGCAGTATGTTACTGTAAATACATACAGGAAATGAAAAATAAAACAATATAATAAAATAAAAAATAACAAAGCCTTTAAAACAATAATATTTTGAAATGGCTTCATACATTTTCAGCTGTAATTAAATTAAAATAAACATTTTCATCTCAAACCTTTACAATAATTTTGTGATTCAAATACAAATCTGCAAATAATTCCACTTCCCAGCGACCGGAGGCAGCGTGCACCCACACACTGTGCCACCAACAACCGTTCACACCTATGGCCAGGTTAGCCGTCCACAGACTGAAATCTAGAGCAGAGACAAAATATCAAAACAACCAGAGACACCACCAACAGAGCTGCGCCCATCTACTCCACCACATGGGTGGAGGGAGTGGGCAACCAACAACAATCACACAGGATACGATATTGTTCATAAACCAAAGCAATGCCCCGACGTGCCCAGTAAAAAGATCAGAACCAGACCAGAGCTGGACTGGAATCTGCTCCCCTGTGCACCACCAAGTCATCACTGTTAGCAAGAGCGAGCTCCAAAGACGGTAACTTAGCCGCTGCAGGACCGCATAACTTCTTCTTTGTGTTTTTTGGTGGTGCATTATAGTGATGTGCGAATCATGAACGAATCGTTCAGTACTCGAAAATCACTTTACTGACTCATGAATCATGATTCACAAGCCCAACTGACTCAGTGAATCAAATGACTCAAAAAATGCGATTCACTTTGGTGAGTGACTCATTAAAATCGATTCAGTAAAAAGAATCAAATTTACCATCACTAGTGCATTACTGCCCCCAGCTGGCCTGGAGTGTGGAGAGGACGCCGCTGACTCGCGTAGCTGCCTGTCGCGCCTGTTCAACAGTTGGCAGGAATAAAATATCTTTTTTTTTTTTTTTTTGGAATAGGAATAAAATATCTAACTACACAGAAAATGAGCAAATGCTTTGCAGTCGTTTCGTTTTTCTATACACTGAAGGCAAACCTCCATACAATGAATTCCACTGATTAATAGAAACCCAAGTTCAAAGTCTACAAACCATACAGCTCTAAGACTTACGGGCCAATCACTTCCTCCCAGTATAACAAGCGTTTTCACTGGTCTTTGAATGTTAAGCATGTACATGTTTTGGTAACAATGCTGGTTTAACACAGCTTTCAGCCTTTTTCTCTTAACCATGCACAGCTCCAAATAACTTTTCAGTTCCTGCCAGTTATTCTGTGTTTTATATCCGTGTCATTTAACTCGATAGCAGAGTGTGAAGAAAAGCTGCAGAACTCTGTGTCACGGGCTGCGATGGCAGACTGTGGAGTAGCAGTAAAAGTAGGAAAAACACAACTTGGCGATTCTCCCTGAATCCCACACAGTGCACAAGTCCATGCAAGGTGAGAAAAGGGGCAACCCCCAAAACTCCCGTTCCCACACCTAAACTCCAAAAACACCCCGATTCCTGGTAACACACAAACACACTCAGGTTAGCGGGATATCTACAGTCGTGACGGTTTTCTCATACAAAAGTCCACGGCTGGACTAATGAGTTTTGACTCAAGGATCCAGCGCCGACCAGAGCTCAGCCACACTCTTAAATACAGCTCCCTTGACGATCTGCTGCAGCTGCTGTGGCTGCCTCTAGCGCACAAACACTTCCGGGGATGCGATCCCTCAGGCGACCCAAATCATCCGGGAGCACACACGGAGAGACGAAGGGAAAAAGCAGAGAAAACAAAACACCACACACAGAAAAATATACATGTATACAAAGATACATGAGCCCTGGGCGCCTAGACCCAGGCCCCGACACTTTGGCCTTGTTGCTGCCTGGTACCTGGTTCCTCTGTTTGGAGCTCCTATTCTCTCCCTCCTTAAACACCATCCTCTAACCACAGAACAAAGAAAGGCTGCCCATATCACCCATCAAGCTGTCACCGGGACTCATCCTCCCCTAGGTAGTCCTACTAAGCATGACAGGAAAGAGCAATAAGTAGATAAGGGATGCAAGGAAGAGAGCAAGGAACAAAAATAGGAGAAGGAAGCAAACATGAGGCTCAAGGCAGTGAAACGTAGCCAGCTACAGCTCATGGTTTGACTTTGAGCTATGCTGAGCTGTGCAAACAGTCATGGCCAAGCAGCTTTTGTGGCAGACATTTACAGTAGCTTATCACCCCGCGGGGTGAAAAAACTACTGTGGCTGAGTACGAGCAACAGTTACTACCGAAGGACGGGTCCTGTTCCTGCTCAATCGCTGCCTCGAAAAAAAGAAAGGCAAATTAAGATCAATTTATATTTGTAAAGTAATCCTTTAAAAAGACGAATGAAAATTTAAAATACATATTAAATTATATACAAAATAATAATAATTAATAATAAAGACATTATTTTGTTATCTATGTATATATTCACAGATGCGTGTGAACCTGAGTGAAACTCGCAGTCCATGGGCTGTAATACAACGTCGGCCCCCTTTGCAGCTGTAACAGCTTCAGAGTGTTTCTGGAAGTTTCAGGCTACGTTCACTCTGCAGGTCTTAATGCTCAACTCCGATTTTTGATCACATCCGATTTTTTTGTCTGCGTGTTCACACTACAAACAAAATGCGACAGCAAACGCACTCTTTTGTGAACCCTCAAAGCGGCCGCATGCGCAAAAGAAGACGTCACACACAACGCGCTCCGTTTAGACCCAGAGCAAACTTATTGCTGTTTTAGAGGAGCGGTGCTTCAAAGGATAGCTGCAGTACAAATAAAATGTTCACGTTTCTCCAACGTTGTTCCCAACAGTTTCACTGGATGGACAGGAAGCGTTCGTGATGTCTTCTCCGGCGCTGATAATTGGCGTCTTCTTGTGTCAGACTTAAGAGACGTATTTAATGCGACCTGACCATCAAACAGCAGTCGCTTTCTGAAACATCGGATATGTATCGGATTCAGGACCACATATGAAAGTGACCCAGATCGGATTTGCGCCGTTCACACTGTCACACCATGATCGGATAGATGGGTCGCACATGGTCAGAAAAGTCGGATTTGATGAGCTTTCGCCTGCAGTGTGAACGTAGCCTTTGACCACATCTTTCAGAAGCGGATTTGTGAGCTCAGACAGTGATGCTGTCTGATTCCCCCCGCCCCCACCAAACTTTACACTTGGCACAGTGCAGTCAGATTCATGCATCACAGTCCCAGATGGAGAAACGTGATTGGTCACTCCAGAGAGCACGCCTCCACTCCTTTACAGTCCAGTGGCAGCATCCTTTACACCCCTGCATCCGAGGCTTTAGATGGTGCTTGCTGATGTAAGACTCGGATGCAGCTGTTCATCCTTGGAAACCCTTTTTGATGAAGCTCTCTACGTGCTGTTCTTGAGCTAATCCGAAGGCCACGTGAACTTTGGAGGTCTGTTGGGCTTGACTCTGCAAAAAGTTGGGAATCACTGCACACTATGTACCTCAGCATGTGCTGCTCTGTGATCTCATGTGGCTGAGTCGAGGCAGGCAGAATCTGCAGCTTTTAGGCTTTTTTTCCTTCAAAAACTAATGTTTGCGCTTACTTGCTTTAAAAAAATGAAAATAAAAATCCAAACAGGCCCTCATTGTCGGGTGGCTGTCATTGGTAAACAGAAACATTCAGCAGGTATGTCACTGTTGACATACCGTGTTCTCTCTTTCTGCAGCTCCTCCCAGCACTCTAGCTTTGACCAGCCCGCCGCAAGCAAAGAAAAAAGTCCTGGTGGCTCCGACTCTCAGCCTGTCATTAGGTAACGAAACAATAGCTGGGAATTCTCTTTAAAACTCCACAGTTTTCGTTTCATTTCGTTTCAGCTCTTTGGTGTTGGGTTGCAGGTCGCAGCGGGTCCATGGTCTCTGATGACCTGCCTTCTGTCTTCCTTTCCCCCTCCCCTGAAGATGAAGACGACCAAGCACTTGACTTTGATCTAGATGCTATAGAGACACCCTCAGACAGCGAATCGCTGCCCTTCCCAATGTACGACCTGGACCTGGAAGGTGAGCGGTCATAGAGAGGTCATATAGGCCAAGGTTTGCGAACAGCTGTTTATCTTCTTACCTGATTGTTTCTCAGATGACCTGCGGCGTCTTGGTGTTGCCTCCAGCCACCACAGAGGTCACAGCTCCAGGTCTGACCCACAAACTGGTTGCCTGATGGAAACAGACCAGAGCGGACTGGGTTTTCTGGAAAGGGAGGATGTGGTGGACAGCCATGGCACCAGGTGGCGTTGTTTCACTACAGGTGACCCTCCGCAGGAGAGCCGGGTCAATATGAGCGTCCTGGAGCCGTTCCTCAGGGTGCTGTCTCATGGAGGTACTGCTAGCTACCTGTGCACTGATTTACCTGTTTTATCTGTCTTTGAATAGCCTCCGAGATTGCATGTGTGAGGTCAAGAAATGGCTTTTGGCAAATACTCTTATCCTTAATGATAAGAAAACCGAAATTATGATTTTTGGTAGTAATGCCCTTCGTGCCAAACTTCGGGATGCCTTTGGTTTTCTCACTAGTTCTTTCTCTGACACTGTTAGGAATCTGGGTGTCTTATTTGACAGCTCATTTAAACTTGATAAACAAGTGTCTGCTGTTGTCAGATCTAGTTTTTACCAGCTTCGCCTTATTTAAGATAAGATAAGATAAGATAGAACTTTATTAACCCCTCGGGTGGGTCCTCTGGGAAATTCGATTTCCAAAAAAGCACAGCACCGACAGAAGTTACAGAGTTACAGAATATTATATATATACACACACACACACACACACACACACACACACACACACACATATAAATACAGAGACAATATAAATAAAATATACGAAGGGGATAAATAGGAATAAAAATAAAAATACAAGTGAATTGCACATTTCAAGTATTGAGTCTATTGCACTGTTGACTATTTACAAAAGTATTGCACAGTGAGGTGAAGAGGCACTACAGCTTAGTTGTTCCCCCCTCCTTTGTCCTCCTGTTTCCCCTCCCTCTCCCCTCCAGAGAGGAGTTAAACAGTCTGATGGCGTGTGGGACAAAGGAGTTTTTAAGTCTGTTAGTTCTTGTCTTGGGGAGAAGCAACCTGTCACTGAACAGACTCTTCTGGTTGTTAATGGCCGTGTGCAGAGGATGCCTAGCATTGTCCATAATGTCCATCAGTTTCTTTAATGTCCTTTTCTCTGCCACTGTCACCAGAGTGTCCAGCTTCATGCCGACCACAGAGCTAGCCCTCCTGATCAGTTTCTCCAGCCTGGATGAGTCCTTCTTTGCTGTGCTGCTCCCCCAGCACACCACAGCACACCACAGGCAGGCCAGGCACTATATCCCGTATAAAGACCTAGAAAAGCTCATCCATGCCTTTGTAACGTCAAGGCTTGATTACTGTAATTCACTTTATTGTGGTCTCCACTCTTCCCTTTTACATAGATTACAGACAGTTCAGAATGCTGCAGCACGCATTCTAACTAAAACCAAGAAGTTTGCCCACATTACTCCTGTCCTTGCTGATCTGCACTGGTTGCCTGTCAAATATCGTATTCAATTTAAAATTTTGTTGTTTACTTTTAAAATTACCAATAACACTGCACCAAGCTATCTTAAGGAACTTTTAAACCCATATGCTCCTGCTAGGGCTTTAAGGTCATCCTCACAGTTACTGCTGGTTCAGCCCAGATCTCGACTGAAATCTAGAGGTGATCGATCGTTTGCTCTAGTTGCACCGGAGCTGTGGAACAATCTCCCGATTGGCATCCGGGCGTCTGATTCTATTCATTCTTTTAGATCACGGCTAAAAACATATCTTTTTAAACTTGCCTTTTCTACCAGTTAAATGCTGGCTTGCTTGCAGTGACCTATTGACCTATTGTATTAAATTCTCTGCTATCTTTCCATTACTGGTGTCTTTTATCATGGTGGTACAGTCTTACCTTGCTATAACCTATGTGCTGCAGTTTACTCTTATTGGTGGCTTTTATCTGTGAACATAATTCGTTACCTTTATGTATTTGATGTTAATGTGTGAACTGTTTTATTTTTTATTGTTTTATGTAAAGCACTTTGGTATGCCCAAGGCTTTTAAATGTGCTCTATAAATAAAGATTGTTGTTGTTGTTGTTGTATCTTATGCCCCCTCACACTTTTAACACCTGTTGGCAATCCAGGTTACTATGGAGATGGTATGAATGACATCATCGTGTTTTCCTCCTGTTACCTGCCAGAAAACTGTCTGGAGAACTACCAGTATGTGATGGATAATCTGTTCAGGTAATGAACACACATTGGCCTCTGACCCCTGACCTTCACCTCTGAGTCACTGCTCTTACCTACCCCACAGTGAGAATCAGACTCAAAGTCGTGGCGAAGAAAAAGACGGATCAAAAGGCTGAATTTGTCTTAGTGCACAGACCCACTACGGGTTCCAGTGTAAAACCAGTAAGAGTCTTTGTGGATGTGATGGTGCTGAAGGGGAACTGGCTCTGGTTCAGCTGTCAGATAACTGACCAGTGGCAATGCGGCAGATCAGTTCAGAGCTTTTGCGATCGACCGCCTCACCACTGCCTCTCTGTATGTATCAGGTTCGTAGTGGGCACTCTGGAGCTGATGGTGGCGGAAAACTATGTGATCGTGTATCTCTGTGCTGGAGGTCAGAAGGACAAACTGCCAGGAATCAGTTGGCTCAGAGAATGCTACACCACCATCGACCGCAGGTAAGAAAAAGCAGGTCCGAACCGTCCATCTGTTATCGTCTGCTTATCCAAAGCCGGGTCGTGGTGGTGGCAGGGCGAGCTGCTATTCATCCTTTACACTTCCCAGTTTCTGTTGCGTGTTTTGTCTCACTCCCATTTCTTCTTGTTGCATGTTGAAGCTCTACTTGGAACCTTGTTAAGATCCAACGATGCAAAATAGGAGTTTTTGCCATTTTTCACGTGGTCTTAAACTTTTGATCAGGACTTTATCAATGGGCACATATTCAAGCTTTATTTCACTGATGTGTCCAAAGCTCAGGGATCTTTTTCATTGCTAAGAATGCTTACTCAGCCTAATAAATAATAAAAACACAGTTTTAGATCCAGTTTTTTCACTCGTGGCTGAAGGAGAGGGGTTTATTATTATTATGAATATCTGGAGGACATCGTCTTCATGTCATGAACTGATTTTCAGGTGATTTTCAGGTGTGCCAGGCATAATTTTTAATCTATTTCCTCCTTCATTCACCTGTTTTCAGTCTTTTAACTTTTTTTTTGTCTTTTACTTCACAAATTGTATTTCATTGTTTGACCCTTAACCCTGACATAGGCCCTAACATCCATGACCCAGAAATGGATAAATGGGAGACCATGGCTGGATGGATGATTGGATGTTGGTTGGATGGTTGGTTTATTCCAGCGGTCCCCAACCCCCGGGCCTCGGACCGGTACCGGACCTCAAGAGTTGAGGCTCAGGTGTGAAATGTGTGGTTTTCAGGGGTTTTATCGGTTTTCAGCGTTATTTTGTTATCGTTTTGATCGTTAACTCGGTTTTCCTGGGTCTTTTCACGTGTGTTATGAATAAATCTTCGTTTTTTTCGGTACCGGTACTAGTTTTATTTTGTTGTATTTATCCGCGACATCTTAAAGGCCGGTCCGTGAAAATATTGTCGGGCATAAACCGGTCCGTGGCGCAAAAAAGGTTGGAGACCGCTGGTTTATTCCAAGTCCCTAATTCGGTGTTTCTTTATGATTTTGGTGATTTTCTGCCTGCAGGTTGAGGAAGAACTTGAAGGGTTTCTATGTGGTTCATCCCACCTGGTACATTAAAGCTCTCATCACCATCATCAAGCCCTTCATCAGGTGCACAATCTTTTCTTCATCACCACCCGTCTGATACAGACACAGATCATTGTTTTGCTAGTAAAAGCTTATAAACCCCATCATGCTGTTTTCTTGGACAGGAAGTGGTCATATCTGAATGACTAAAACTCAAACTGTCTTTTTATTTCATCCTCAGCACCAAGTTCAGCAGGAAACTTCAGTTCATCAGCAGCTTAAAGGAACTTTCTAACGTCATCCCCACTGAGCATGTTCAGATCCCAGACTGTGTCAAGCAGTGAGTGACATCATTACTTATTTGTTCAAAGCTGACAGATTAGACGTATGTTTTAAAACACATTTCCTTATAAATGAATTAAAAACAGGAACAACCTCAGCTGAACACAAGAAATATTGAGACATATTGATTTCCCCGCAGGTATGATGACAGCCTGTCCAGGTGAGACTCCAGGTGGCGCTGCAGAGTCACGTACGTGTTTCTCTGACATCCAGCAGGATCTTATGCACTGTGTCAGCATCTGGGCTTCCTGAGTGAATCGCCGGCACTTCAAGACTTCTAACTTTATTGACAGTTTGTGTGGTGAACAGTGTTAATGGGTCCAACATCTTTATGCTTTAAGTTTAAACTGAGGGCTGTTGCAGTATGAGCCAGGAAAGAACAAGTGTCCCCTCAGATACATGACTTCATTTGTGATTTTAAGTGAAACATTTCCCACAGTTACAACCTGGTTTGTAGAACTTAAAATTAAGAGTATTAGGACAAAAGCACAATGATGTAAAATGAACAGCAGGTTCTGTGCGTCCTCAGAACGACACGCAAACATTCAAGTTTGATACAAAAAAGTGTTTGTGAGCCAGAACTGTCAGAGATTTCAACGGTGGATATTTTGAATCAAAGGGTTTTATTTTAGAAATGCGTTTTTAAGGTTTGTAACACATTTCCTCCAACTTTCAGTGTTTTCTGTCAGAGTTGAACCTTCAACCCTGTCTGCAGTCAGGGTTCGCCTTACAGTGAAATGTTCTGTGCTGCTAAATAAACTCCCAATAGTTCCACAATCTGGGCTTTGTGTTTGAACCTCCCGCTTCCTACTTTGCAAGATTCACACTTCAAAATGATGCTATTATAAATAATGTTATTATAGACATGGTGCTGATTCTCAGCTGCTGGGCTGTGATCCTGAAAACAGCGAATAGTGTGCACAGTCACTGAGAACGAGTCTGACTCACTGCTGGTGATGCAAACGGCTCGATATCCCAGAATCCTCTTCTGCTTTGTAACATCTGTCACATCCTCTTTATCGAGGATAAGTGGAACACCGATATAATTATAATGATAAACAACTGCATATAACTGGCTCACTTTCTGTGTGTTCATCACATGTTAGTTACCTGAATGTGTATGACACGAGGGATAATCTACAACTGCAACCCATCTGTTAGCAGAGCCTGATGTAAGGTATGTTTGCTGCTGAAGTAAATGTCTTTTGTAGTGTGTCACCACCCCACGCCTGATCCCGACTCCCCACCCAGGAAAAAAGAAAACCTGAGAGCCGCGCTGGTTTGTCTCGGTGACTCGCATCACTGAAACGGCAGAGTTTGTGTGGACACTTGAACACAGAGAGCATTTATAAAGAAAAGGAAAACATGTCTGTGGGTGTGTGACTGTTCCTGTTTCACTGCTTTATGGGGACACACAGTCACCTTGTGGGTTCTGGTCTGCCTGGGCCCAGAACCTTTAGGTCCCTGTAACGTAAATCATGACAGTTACAGTTAGTACTTCACTGAGATTTGCTCTGAAGTGATGGAAACATTGCTGTGTGTGTAAGTGGTCTGTATGAAACCAGCCGCTGGTCAGGAAATGAAGGCTGACAGGAAGGAAGTGAGGTCACTGCTGAGGAAACTCCATAAACAGGAACACAGAGCCGACTGTGTGCGAGTCTCAAGCCAACCGAAATGTGTTTTTCTGCTTTTTCTCCATCTGTCAAAGACTGAACACTCAAAAAGACTGTCAGCTGGGAGGACAGTAACAACAGATTTATTCAAACACAGTTTTAACACCTTATACTTGCTGTATGTTGTGCTTGTCACTGCACATAAATGAGACCATCCAGCCCTGAACAGCGGCGACGCAGCAGCGCATGCAGCGTACGACCCATTACACTTCACAGCTTAGTGCAATATTTAACACAAAGACAGAAGATAATTGGCTGCATTTTACAAATTAATCAGAATTCAAATCGATCTTTTCACCGCCCTCAGTGACTTCAGGGGAGCCACACATACAGACACATATGTCCACACTGGGTGAGCTGACAAAGTCAACGCTAGCAGCCAGGTGCTGATAATCGAATGATTATCAGATAATCACCGAGCTGCTGAGGGTGACGGAGCACAGATATGACAGACATGTCTCTGTTTAGATACATCTCTAACGATTTAACACAATTCAGCCAAGCTTTGACAGGAGAATGGTGGCTAAGCTGTCACCCCTGTTGGACAACATCTCCCAGCCCATGCAGGAGACTCTGACAGCACTGAGCAGCTGCTTCAGTGGCTGCTGCACCCACGGTGTGGGACGGAGAGATTTCACAGGTCTCCCCACGGCTGTCAGACTCCACAACAAAGACTTCAGCTGATCAAACACATCCACACATGTGCAATAACACTAAGTGCAATACTCTTTTCTGGCATCGTTGTATTATACTCATATTATATATAGCATTTGTATTCTATTTTATTTGATTGTCTATAGTATTTTATTCTATTCTATTGTGTACAGTCTTATTGACATCTTATTCCAGTGTTTTTCTCTAATTTGTCTATGCAACTGTCCACTGCTTTAACAATAATTTCCCACGTGTGGGACTAATAAAGGTTATCTTATCTTAAGATCGCGAGAGCTCTTCAAGAGAGTGTCTTCTAAATGAACAATGAACTGCGAGGACACACAGTCCCGATCAAAAGTGAGACAAAACAGCTTTTCTTGGAAACAACAAACAGGCTGTTTTACAGCTGATCAAAAAAGGACCCACAAACCCCAAAACAGAAATCAAAGTTCCGAACATTAACTCAAGAAAGAGCAGCTCCAGCTTATTGTTGATCAGATATTCGCTTCAGCACTCTCGATGCAGCGTTTCCATGAGGCGAGGGGTTTGTCCATGAAGGGCATCGACCGTCTGGAAAAAGCTCGGGGAGCTTTTCCAAGGCTAAGAACTCTTACTGAGCCTCATAAATAATAAAAACACATTTTTGACTTCAGGTTTTTCACCCATGGCTGAATGAGGGGGGTTTATTATCACTATAATTGAAGAAGAACATGTCAAGAACTGATTTTCAACATAAAGGTAAAATTATTGCCAGAAGCATTTCTGTGATCCTACAAAATAAAAGCCTCTGTAGTCTCAATCTGTCTGTATAAACATGTGCTGCTCGTGACTGCAGATGGACACCGTTTTCCTTCAAAGCCACAAACACCCTGCTGTGGACGTTTGCTGCTGTATACCAGAGTTCAGATATAAAACACACAAACATAATAAAAGCGTTTCTGCGGCTCGGGGCAGGAACGTGGAGCCGGAGCTTTTCTGCGCTGTTTCTCTTTGAAAGCGTGGAACATTTATGACATCACACACGCGTTTCCCACACACGCTCAGCCTGTAACAAACCAGCTCTGACCGCCTCCGTGTTTCCACTCGTCCTGCTTCCTCCTCAGTGCTCGGCTGGCGTTTCCATAGAAACACCTAGTTTAACCATCATCATTATAGCTCTGCGGTCTGTGCACAGCTGCATGTAATAAAATGTGAACGCAGCCTGTGAACGGGGTCATACGTGTAGAAACACACGTCTGCCCTGACTCTCAGTGTTTCTCATTAGCCTGTGCACAGACTCACGCTTCACGAGAAAGCGATGCTGCGGCCTTCCTTAGACCTGTTTGAGCTCATTCATAGTTTCTGTCAGAGCACCTCTGGTCCCCGTCAGTCCTGCACATTAAGCTACAGGAGCTGTTCCTGTGCTAACACTAGCCAGGCTGAGTCTGATTCGGTGAGCTCGGAGGAACGGCCCAGCCTGCGCGAGTGAGTTTATACACCTGTGCCTGAAAACACCTGCATTTAAAGATTAAGTGGTTTGGTCCAATGCTTTTGTCCATGTAGTGCATTTAAGACCTCAGTGCTGTTGGCCAACAGCGTGCTGGTGGAGACTGTGCTTGAAGAGAGGAACAACATCAGTAATCTAAATATAGGCACTGCCACCGGGAGCGCTGCTGCGATGATGGAGAGCAGTTGGAAAGGAAGCAGGGCCAGGAGCAGTGGAGGTGGGTTCAAGCTGTGGGGCATCCTGATGTGAACAGTGTTGTGGGTGAAGAGAGCGTCAGACAGGATCATGCATTTGAAAGTGGACATTAAATCGGTGATGTTGTCAAAGTGTTTGCCCCACAGCTCAGAGGTCAGTTAGAGGAGAGAGAAGGAGTGTCCCAGTGGGAGAGGGTGCTGGGTGCTGCTGAGGAGAGGACTGCAGAAGGACAGGTGAGAGGGAGAAACACAGGGTCATGTACACGAGTGAGACATACACAGGTGCACTACAGCCACTGCAGTCTGTATGTATGGACACTGTAAGGTGCTGCTAGCAGAGAATGTGGCTACTCTGCAGGATGGTGCTGCGGAGAAAGACAACCACACATGTGATGGTTGCTCTGAGAGTGCTGACGGAGAAGGACAAAAGCAGCTTCGGTGTCTTCGTGGATCAGAGAAAGCAGACGATTGGCTGCCAGAGAGGAAGTCAGGAATGGCAGAGAGACAGTGGTGAGGTGTGAGTGACAGGTGGGTGGAGCCCCGTCCTGTCTGCAGCGGTGATGTGGACTGACCAACCCCTGACCTGAATTCAAACATTTGTAAGACATCCAGGCCTACGAGATGAAACTGAACCATCGACCCTCAAAGGCGTTCCCATCCACGTTTCAGTACTTTAGGACTGATCAAAGTGTTATGTTTGTACTACTCTTAGAATAAACTTCCACTCTTGTCACACTAAGCCACAAACACAGGTTTGGTGAGACAGATTTATTCAGCCATCATGAGACACGCATTACATAAGAAGAATAAAGGTGTTTTTGTGCCTCTGCAGGAGGAGCCGCTTACACAACACAAGACGCCACACAAACCTGATGATGATGATGTGACAAACTCAGGTTTTGTAAACACAAGGATGCAGCTGCTGCAGGTTTCATTAACGTGACTTTTCCTGCATGCAAAGTTAAAACCTTCCAGATCTTTGAACAAATATCCTCGTAAACCGAGCCAGGCTCACGAGTCTAATGTGTGATCCAGTTTATTACTCAGTGCACAGAAGAGTTCAACGTTTCACATCAGTCATCTGCACAGTAACGGACGCAGGAAGCAGCTTCGCTGCCGACTTCAGCTCGTTCCTCAGATCTCGCCGGGTGGGCAGACCATCATTGGACCAGCAGGAAGTGTCATGTTTCACGCTCACAGCTTTAAAACCAAAACCCCCACAGCTCGCTGACTGACAGTTTCCTCAGCCAATCAAACGTGAACACAGCTCAGAAGAAATCCATTAAAACCCTTCTGCCCAATCATTTGCATTCACTTTAATCCCAGCGCAGCTGCGGGGGGGCTGCTGATTGGCTGACATCAGAGTTTATCAGTGTCAGATGACAAACAGCTGCAAAAGGAAAAGTTAATCTGATGAAGACTGTGTGGTTTTGGACAGCGTTCCCACCGAGGCTCTTCCAGAGAAGCTCTGTGATCAGCACTCTCAGTGCAACAATCATATGCACCAATAGAATCAGCGTCTATCACAAAATAAAAGCATAGTGTGACACAAAAGCACTCTGTCTGTTTCCACCTGAAGGGAAAGGACTGTCGACAGGAAGAGGCTTCATTTCCCAGAATCCAAGAGCGAGAATGAGCCACAACGTCGACTCCAGCCTGGACGTCCTCGTCTCCACCTACACGCTTTGTAAAGTCACCGCAGTCGGGACGGTTTCTGACGTGGTCAGATTTTTGTAATCAAATCATTATCTGTGCACGACTCCCACATCCAAACAATCCCTCGTATGCTCCCGTCTCTTTAAGACAGCCCTCCCTAAATCCCACTGTTTTCTCATTGGTCAGTGTCTGGAAACCTGCAGTTAGTCGGTGGGCAGAGATGCGTTATAAAAGTAGAACAAGCTGTTGGAAGCTGAGCGTTCAGAGCAGCCTGAACATTTTCTCTCAGGAGGATTAAATACGTCTGATATGACACAAAAAAGGAAGAAGATGCGAGTTTCAACTAGTCTGGGAAAAAATCTCAGGCTGAACATCTTGATCTTAAGAAAACATCCTGATCTTCTTCAGGCCTCGGTGGAGGAGACGTTCAGGTTCCCAGCATGAGTCTAGAATGAGAGTAACAGTTTCTGGAGCTAAAATGATCCAAAACAACGATGCTCCACAGGAAAACAGTTTGTCCCGGGTGAAAGTGTTGGAATCAGAGACCTATCCTTCCTTTGTGTCCATTAAAACAGTCCCCGTGTCTTTGAACCAAAGTACAACACGTTCAGGTTTCAAGTCGAGTGTTGACACGGTCAGAGGCGTTCCTGAAGCTGGTTTAACGGCAGCGTTAATGCCGCATGTCTCAGTTTGTGAACACAAACGTTTTCAGTGGGAAGCTGGAACGAGCCGAGTCAAATACAATAACTCCTCCCACGCTCTGCACAGTTCACCAATGCACCAGAAGCTCGGGCACTTACGTTCCCGTCGTCGCCATTGTCGATGTGGAGCAAGTGCCCAGCTGCCATGTCACTCTGTGGTTTCCGCGGTAACCAGTCAGACAGTTTTCCCTGACGAGTCAGTGCTGCTGTTAGAGCATCCGGGCACAGGATGGCGTTCATGAACGGCGCGACTCGAATAAACAGACCAATCAGATGTGGCTCACTGTCCTGACTGTGCTGCGTTTGTGTGCGTGTTTGGAGAAACAATCAGTGCTGGCTCTTACTGGCAAACACATTTAATAACTGGATGTGAAACAGGATTGGCTGGTGCACACAGAGCTGGGAACAGCTGGACCAACCTGTACGTTAGTGTGATTTGCAAAAATAAATACAACGTGGACGAATCTTCAGCTGTGACAGAAGAGCTGCAGTGAAACTTACACGAAGCAGTTTTTATCAGCAGATGTTTCAAAAACTACAAAATGATCTTTTTCAAGACAACATTAAACACATTTGGTTTGTGAGCTGAGATCAACCTGAACATCTGGATAACAGCTGAGCAGATGTGAGACAGCCAATCAGGAACAGCAGAAGATTACACACGTTTAAAGCAGTAATAACTGTGACACCTTAGCTTACAACAGGCCTTTCAAGCAGTGCGCTAAAAACAGGGAGCTAAAATATCTCATCTGAAGCCCCGTTTGGGGTCCCTGAACCACAGTTTGAGTAACACAGTAATTGGATGAAGAATTTAAAAAGCGTTAAAAATAAAAACAAAGAACTTTCTGAATAATAATAATAATAATAATGATAATTTTTGGTGTTTTTCTAGTGGAGGTTTAGGACTGTGGGTCCAGTCCTGCATGCCTGGATTTCTATCGTTGTGAGGACCCTCCATGACACAACCTGAACAACAAATCTCAATCTGCAGGCATGTCCTCACATGATCCAA
Source organism: Aulonocara sp. 'chitande type north' Nkhata Bay (assembly GCF_057382095.1). Lineage (NCBI taxonomy): Eukaryota > Metazoa > Chordata > Actinopteri > Cichliformes > Cichlidae > Aulonocara > Aulonocara sp. 'chitande type north' Nkhata Bay. The sequence continues at coordinate 469,955 of NC_141364.1, read as the reverse complement.
CAATCACACAGGTCTCCACAAAGATAGACATGTAAGAGCACAAGCACACACAGTGCAGTCCAGTGTAGCAGGGATTCATGGGACTTTCCCGTCTCCTAAAACAAGAGTCCTTTAAAATTCAGCACCAGCAGCGTCCTGGGAGACGGCATCCAGTGATGTAATCACTTTGGACACGTGATCCCTGAACATACGCACGGTTCAGAATCTGCTGACGAAGCCCCAGAAGGTGTAATGATCCTTCAGGAGCTGAATACTAAACAACGGGCCATCCTCGAAATGAAGTCCAGTAAAAAACACTCCACAAAAAACGTCCACGTGAAATCTTAAATCGAACACTTTGGAGCCAGAAAACTTTTTCTTTCATAAATACAGACATCCTGTCATTTGTTTGATACTGAAAAAATTGAAATGGATGCTGGGAAATGGAGTCTAATGACGTTAATACTGACAGGGAAACCTGTAGTGACCAAAAATATTAGTTTTATTCTGGTTTCTTCAAAGGTGGGAACTGATTATCAGTCTTTGTGAGTAAAAAAAATCCACAGTTATATCTGGTCAGGCTAGTGCCTCCTGTAGGTGTTAGGGGTTCAGCGCTTTGCACAAGGGCACTTCAGTAGGGTGGAGGAGGGAGTCAAAGCACCTGGCTGGCAGTCAAGTGCTAGAGGCGAGGCTCAGTGTGGAGAAGAAAGAGTTCGGTCAGCTGGTCTGGGTCGATGTCATACACTCCTAGAAGATGAAAGACAGGAAACGTCAAACGGTGCTGACTAGTGTAAAAATGTGGCAGTCAGCGCCCCCTACAGGCAGAACATCCTTCAATCCAAAGGGTTCATCCTCTGGGGATCAGGATAAACATCTGTACACTTCCACAAACTCTAAACACGTGGAGGAACAGTGAACTGACCGATGCTGGAGGTGTGCTGCAGCATAAACAATTATGTAATAGTTACAGTTTATGGGCAAGTGCCCTCTACTGGTCAAATGAATGGTGACAAAGTGCGGGGGGGTGGTGACAGGGTCAGAGTGTGCAGGAGGGGTGTCAGGGTGGGTGGACGGAAACCGTCGGACCGGCTCAGCACCACAGCTGGTTTTTGTTTTTCTAAGGACATTACCGACAATACAAAAAACTGTAGTTCTGTTTCATCAGGTTGTGTTCTGCGATAAAGTGACCCATGGAGATCAAACAGGTGCAAGGTGCACACTCAGGTTTAACGGGAAGGCAGGGTTCATCGCTGCTTCAATCGCTAACAGGAAGCTCGGGCTCAACCACACTGAGCTAAGGCTGCCAGCTGTCTATTCTGTTTTTAACCTACTCAGGGTTACTTCCTGTTTCGTTATAGGTACAGAAGATCTGCATACCACGGTACAGGAAACCATACAGTCCTGGACCCGACTAAATAATCAGTCCTTTACTCATCTTTTCTAAAAAGTGATTTTTAACAGCGGCTGCTGGAACATCTTCGCCTGTGATGCTAAATGAGCTGAAATGAAAAGAGAAGCTGAGCTGGTTTACCGGCTATAACAGGCTGTTCCTGCCGTTCATGTTTGGGCCTTTGGACCTCATCTGCTCCTGGACCGACCCAGACTGTAAAACACAACAACACTTCTTTACATAGCACACTCACATGCATCAAACACAGAAGACAACAATCATGATGAACTAAAATGACACAGTCACACCTTCTTTATAACCAATAAATCCGTCAAAGGTTTAAACAGGTGTAACACTGAACTGTATGTGGGTGTTCTCATCTATAACACAGAGTATATATTAAAATGCTGTTGCTCCAAACTGTAGGGGTTTACACCAGTAGAGGCTGCTGGTTCAGTTCCAGTAGAGGCACAATCCCAGTCTGGGGTCGACGGGCGACCCGCGGTAAAACTCGAACACGCTACGGTTCAAGTTACGACTGAAGTGCGACAGCTTCCATCATACCTGTAACTGGTTTCTGTTCAGAGTGATGGTTTCACACACGTCATTGTTCTGCTCAGTATTTTACTTTGTTCTCAAACGTCCCTGTTGTTACTTACCCATTTTTTATGCGCTGATTTGTGATGTGCACACACACACACACACACACACACACACACACACACACACACACACACACACACGGCTGCATGGTGAGTAAACAGGTAGACAGGATTGTTACTGACCGGCTGCAGGCCTTCTGCCATCTCTCCAGAGCCGATGTGTGTGAGGTGGATGAAGTTAGTCGGTTCTCCGATCATGCTGCGATCAATCTTCCTCCTCTTCTTCTTCTATGATCATATAGACACACATTAGAGTCTCTGATGTGTGTTTGTCCTTCATAAACAGCTGATCATGGAGCTCCACAGGAAACATTTTCACTGCTATGCAGATGACACCCTTACTCGTGTACTTGGCGAGCACGGACTCGCGATTTGTACAATTGGAACACCAGCGTACTTGATGTCACAGCTCTGGAGCCTCTTAATTTAACTGTGAGTAATATGTTATGAAGCTTAACTTTAATCACAGCCAAACCGGTTTACTCAGGAACAAATAAAACACTGAAATAAACCCGGAATAACCGTGCCCCGAATCAAATCACTGAATCGATTTGAAATCCAAGAAAGAAACACCAGAATTAGAGATTCAGATGATTTGATAAACTGATTATTTACACACACACACACACACACACACACACACACACACACACACGCAGGTGTGCACGCACACACACGCACACACAGGTGTGCAGGCACACACACACACACACACACAGGTGTAAACAGACGCGGGTCCCGCTCGGCCACGCTGCCCCCTCTGAACGTGAATCGTCGCCGCTCGGCTCGCGCGCCGCCTCCTCCGCGGGGGTGGCGGTCGTCATGGCAACGTCAGGAATAAAACAACTGCTCGGTTGACAAACTGGACGAGTCACGCTTGACTCAGCGGGAGGTTAAAATAACACCCGTCAATCATCCAATCAGTGCGAGGCGCACCGGGGTCCCTCCTACATCCTGCTCCACACCAGGGGTCCCACATTCACTCCAGTACGTGCTGCTGCCATTAGAACAGAACAGCCCTTTATTAAATTGTCCGTTTTACAGGATTCTTGTGTCTCCGTTGTTCAGGTTTCCTTTTGGTTTATAAAATAAAATAAATTACACACAGCAGTTTGTGCAATTCAGTTTTTTCCTTTGTCTTTTCATGTGTTTGTTACGTGGGCCTTCTGTGCGTGAGCAGCGACCAGCCATGTTTGCAGTGGTGTCTTTGGCGTCTCCCACAGACTTAAACACACGTCTGTGTTGTGTGTCTGTGCTCCTTCTGCAGGGTTGTAGGTACGTTGCATTTGTTTACAGGGTCACACATGTTTTTAATAAGATCCAAAGTCTGTGACAGAGATGTGAGTTTGCCTGTTTTAACTCCTGTCACATGACCTGACCTTCAAACAGCAGTGCAGACACGCTCACTTCAGTCCCAGACACCAGTGTGTGTCTCTGTGACAGTGTTGTGGTCTTTCCCTTGTGTGGAGGGCTCTCCTGCACACACCCTTCCTCTCTGCCTCAGGTTATTTCCATGACTCTAAAAACTTGTAATCAAAGCTTTTTCTTTATGTTTCTGAAACGTCAGAGATCCAATCAAAGTGCAGAAAATTGTAAATTTTTGTAGTAAATTGTAAATATTGTAAAACTTTTCTTCTGTCATTTAATGGTCGGGCATTGTACAGCTACAAGCATTTCACCCCCATGTCATACTGTGTATGGTTGTGTGTGTGTGACAAATAAAATTTGAATTTGAATTTGAATCTGAGCTGATGTAAGGTTTACAAACTGAGCACGCTCAGTGGCTTCATTACGTAACCCTGAGACGCTGCCGAGCAAACAGCAGAAGAAGAAAACAAATCTCCTGGCAACGTCTGTGTTGAGCAGCTAAACACTACACCCACCCTCGTCATCGTCATCGTGTAATCAGTGAGTCAGAGCCGTCTGAGCTGGTGAAAGTCTGGAAGGATCATAGCCAGGATCAGCTCACAGACCTCCAACATGGCCGACATCATCCACTCGTCCTAAACAGGCCAAATGTAAAAGCTCCGCCCCAAAAAGACGAAAATGTAAAAACCTTAAAACAGGCGACGCGTTTGCTCGTTCGAGTGGAATTTACGCAGGACCTGATGGGTGAAATATGTGCAGTCAGCCTCAGACGTTACACAACATCTGTAGTGCTGACGACAAACTGAGCGTGCGCAGAAACAACCCCACTTCTCTTTGATTTAATGACGTCTACATTACTCACACCGTCACAACTTTATCACAAACAGCTGCACAAAGAGACGATGTGAAAATACGCACAATAACGATGAAACGTCCACCAAAACCTTCTATGATAAACTTTGTGCGGCTGGAGTTCAAACCTGCCCACTTTAACCTTACGCACACTTCCTGAGTGAAGTCAGCGCTGGCATCGGTGCGTCTCGCTGTGTTTATTAAAGGTGTATTGTTGTAGTGCCACAATGGAACAAACACAGAGCTAAAAATAGAGCCAGAGGAAGGAGGGAGGAGGAAGAGGAGGAGGCTCTCTGGGGAGAAAGGCCACAGCAGCACTTCCTCCCGTCACGGCAGCGTCGCTACCATCAGGAACCTTTTATTGGGTGTAACGTGGAGATCTGTGCTGATGTTTGCGTTCTGTTTATGTCACGTGAAGCAAAAAGAGAAGCGACAGTTGCAGAGGTCAGAGGTCACAGAGAAAAGGGAAGCTGTGCATATGTGTGTGTGGAGGCCACAGTAACTCTGAGGCCTCGTGGGGACATTTGTGGAAGAGCACACAAGCCCCGCCTTTACCTGTGCAGCGTCACGTTCAGGCACATAAACAACACCGATCACATAACTGTCCACTTCATTTACCTGCTAAGCATCAGCCATCGTTTTAGCTAGTCCAAGTTGGTAAATGGTAAATGGCCTGCATTTGTATAGCGCTTTTCTAGTCCATAGGACCCCAAAGCGCTTTACACTACATTCAGTCATTCACCCATTCACACACACATTCACACACTGGTGATGGCAGCTACATTGTAGCCACAGCTGCCCTGGGGCGCACTGACAGAGGCGAGGCTGCCGGACAAAGGCGCCACCGGGCCCTCTGACCACCACCAGTAGGCAAACATGGGGTTAGTATCTTGCCCAAGGATATTTGACATGCAGCCAGGAGGCAGCCTGGGATCGAACCACCGACCTTCTGATTAGTGGCTGACCTGCTCTGCCACCTGAGCTACAGCCACCCCGGTAGTTACCAGTTACCAGTTAACTTCAGCTTTGAAACATTGTATCCGCTAACATTAGCTAACATGATTAATTCTAATATTTGTACAAACTTAGAATCACATGCAGCATTTAAAGTTATCAAAAGACAGCACGTCTCACCGGCGGTGGTTTAGCTACCACGCAGCAGCCCATCTTGTGCCAGAAGTCGCTCATGCCGAGGCTCGGTCTGTCCAACGGCCGGACGCTGCTCTCTGCTGCTGCCCTGCAGGCCAGAGGAGGAACTACAGCCTGAGGGTAATCTTGGGGCATTCAGGCCAAAAACTTGATTGACGACAAAGCTCAGGTGCCTAAAACCCCCAAAATGCCGGCACAGGGTGGAGTCGGGATGTCCCCGATTAATTCAACGGCTCTTTAGCAGCTGAAGAAAAAAAAAAAAAAAAACGTGTTTATTCTACAAATCTGGTGAAGAAAAAAAAAAAAAAAGGTCAAATCCAAAGTGTGGAGAGTTCAAAGCTGCACGTTCATGCACGATCTGTGGAGAGAGAAACGTTGATCTAATTAAATGACTACTATCATCATCACAGCTTTAACAGCTGGAAGTTCACAGTTTCCACCTTCACTTTACACCTAGCAACAAATTTATATCCAGCCTGCTTTATTTTGAAAATCCTATATGGATAGATTAAGTTAATAGAAACACCTGGACCGTGCTGGCTGTCAGACACCATCTGATTTATTTGTAGTTTTTAAAAAAATCTAAAAGTTTCACAAATATTGTCAGTTTGATTAAAACACAGTAACTAATCATGCTGAAAATACCCAAGAGCTGCACTTCAGTTATTAATGCTTACATAAAGGCTCTCCGAGCTCTGCAGGTTCAAACATGAACGGCTGACACTCTCAGCCAGCTTACAGCCTTCACATTTATTCTGCTGTGATTTCCTGTGAACTCTCACATGTCCTTACAGCAGCACCAATGCAGGGAAGCAACAGCAGATTTACACACAGCGATGAAATGACTGCGAGCCCAACATCTGAGACCCAAAAACCACAGAAAATTCCCCCAAACGTCCCCACATGGCAGGGAAACAGGAACGCAGTGAGACACCCAGCTACGTGGGAACCCTCAGAGACGTCAACAAGGCAAACACATCGAGCATGACTAAACACTGGGTGTGTCCAAACACACAGTTCTGCTGTGTGTGTGTGTTTCTGGGCGTTCTTCTCAAGCTGATCCTGAAACTTGACTCCAGCTGTTGATTAAATCACACAGTTCTGACCTTTGACCCCTCAGGTGGGACATTTAATAAGCGCTGCAGATCAGTGGAGACCGACGCTGAGGGAGCGCTCGTGCACTTTTATAATATATATTCTGACTTCTTACACACAGAACATGAAACAAATAAATGATTTCTACTTCATTTTTAGAGAATCTAGAAAAGTGTGGAAGCACTGTCAACACATCTATGCTGCAGCAAGCTCTGCGTGCTGGTTTTTAAGATTAATAAGACGTGTAAGCTCCTCCCACACCTTTCATGTGTGAGCTCATGAGCAGCACAGGCGTGAAACGCTGTTTTTACGTGGGCATGCGGCCCGATTCCACGCAGGACTGAATCAAGCGTCTGCTCTGGACTCGGTCCAGCACATTTCAGCAGACGATAAGGGAAGAATGTGGAGGCCAGGAACATGTAGCTTCACGCTCCACATCCACCCTGATCAGCAGCCAGGAATTCAGCCTGCGGCTCCGACTCCTGACGGAGGCCCAGAGAGGATGTCCTGCGCTCTGCTCTGTCAATCGAATCATCCTCTGTCACCTGACCTGCAGGATCAGAGCAATCACCTGAAGTTCAGCCTTCAGGTTGAACTCACTGTAATTCAGCTGTGAGCCGATGACCTGACGCGCTACATTTCCCTGTTAGGAGCTGCACTCAGACCTCTAGTAGGGCTGCCACGATTATGTCGTCTATTAAAATCGTCGTCGACTAATTTACGTCGTTTGAAGCTTTGTAAGATCCCAAAAGCCGCAGGAATAAGTAGCAGGATTTAAGAGTGCAATAACGGACTGAAACAGAAGATGGCAGCACTGCATGTACAAGGATGCCAGCTGCCGTTAAACCCCGAAGAAGAAGAAGAAGCTGTGTCCAAATTCAGGGGCTGCATCCTTTGAAGGCCTCATCTGTAGGCCGATTAAGTTACAGCGACACGGCAAAGACTGTCCAAATTCGAAGACTGCCCCATACGTGGCCAAAAAAATGCGTCCTTCATTTCCCCAGATTTGAAGGATGGGTCAGGTGTATACTTCGTGGCCCAACCTATCCCAGAATTCATAGCGCCCAGTTTCCAACAATGGCGGCAGCTAGTTAGTTTTAATATTACTCTTATTATTCTTTCTGGGTCACAAAATAAACGTTTAACATATTTTCAGGGAGAATGTAGCTGTGTAAACCTCAAATATCTGCTCAGTTTATCAAGACACCGCATATTTTCAAAAGCGCTCCGACGTTTTCGGAGACGTCTGTTACCCACTAGCTCGATAGCTAGCCGGGGGCTAGGCTCACTAGAGCCGTGAGAACAGCGGACTCCCGGCAAATCGTTTTCAAAACCACCGCCGTCTTTCGCTACTCAGGTTAAACATGATATATGAGTCACTTAGATAACTTAAAATGTTGTTGTTTGGCTTTTTTTTTTAGTATTTTATTTGTTCCTGAGTAAATCGGTTTGGCTGAGATTAAAGTTATAGTTTTTACACAGCTGAATAAACGTCAAGCAGACAGCTGATTATCAGAAGTGTGAGATGCTCGAGAATTTACTCCGGTGTCCTGTTATATTTTAGAAAGCAAGGAGTTTATTAAACTTCACCAAAACAATCTGCAAATTTTATTAAAATTGAATAAACTATCATCTTGTCTTTATTTTTAGTTAGCACAGACCTGAAACACTTAAAGCTGTAAGCTAATGATAGTTATATAAGAGCAGATGCTGCTGGTGCAATAAGCTGTACGTTTTACGTCCAATGGATGATGATCTGATTAGTCGACTAATCGCAAAAATAATCAGTGACTAGTCGACTATCAAAGTAATCGTTTGTGGCAGCCTTAACTCTGGATTGTTATGAGCTGGGAGAAAAACACAACTACAGCTGCTTTTTTTGTCACGTGTGACGTCTAAACACGTCGCTGAACCGAGGCGAACGTTTGGGTTTCTGTCAATGAATGATGTGAAGTCGACAGCTTCATCCTGGGAAGTCTTATTCTTGTGCCTAAAATCAGAAGTCAGGCCTTTTCCTGCAGGAGTGATGTGAGCGGCGGAAAATGTGTAAACTGTGCGTTTGTGTTTGCTAGCAGGAGATCTGTCACGCCAACGCGAGGAGGAGGAACAGACTCTTCCTCCCTCGTCTGGCTGCAGGTGGTACGGGCCGGTCTGATTATAGGAAGTGAAACGAGTCTGTTTAACGAGTGTGCGAGGAAGTTTAAGGTGGAAGTGAACCAGAGATTTCATCTTTATCTGACATCAGGACAGTTTCATCTGTGAAAACACCAGAAACTAACCCGCAGACATCATGTGATTACCATCGTCGTCACAGCTGACCACCTGATGTGACATCAGCTGAGCGTTCATGAGCCAGGAGGCCGAATCAGCTGAAACAACAACAACAACAACAACAACGGCCCATTTGTCTGTGTGGGACGACGGCCTGCAGGTCACATGACTGCACTTTAGTCAGCTGACAGAGGAAGGCCTTTATTTAAACTCATCTGCTGAATGACCTCTGACCTTCATCAGCTTCTGCTTTTTCATCAGTAGAAGATTTTTTTAGACTTGTGTTTAGTTAATGTGACATTTTGACTGAACAATCTGCTGTAAACATCGTGCTGGACCTTTCTGCTTGAACTCCACAGAGAAGCTTCACAATCATCCCCCTGTTTCTGAACCTGCGTTTCAGCCTCTGAAACGAGCTCATTCAGCTCCTGTCTCTTTAAGATCTCCCTAGAGGCCCGTCTGATTGGCCATCTCCTGGAAGCTTGCTGAAGGGCAGCACCCAGAGCATGTGGCTGGAGCACATGCTCACTGTTTTCTGATAACGTACGATGACACAGAAAGGTGTGACATGCTGACATCACAACAGCGCTCAGCCTAACAGGGGTTATTTTCACACAGTAGACTCAGCATTGGACGCAAACCACAGCTAAACATACACGCTGGTCCTGAGCGAGTGTGGCTGACCCTGCCTGCAGTCTAACACTAACAGATGTTGGTCTTCTTTCTTTACCGTCATCCAGTCATTTCAGTTGTGCTTCTCCAACACGCTGACGACACATGACTCCATACTTCAGGTAAATTCTTAGATAACAGGCAGATTGAAGTGCTTTATTTTCTGCTTTCACTTCCTCCTTTCTAAACTGAGACACTGGCTTCCTGCTGATGCTTATCTCAGCTGATAAGAAGAAAAAACACGGTGCAGAGGAAGGTGACCGTTTACACCGCTACGACAAAAACAGGGAAATAAATCAACGAGTCTGTTTGGAAACTAAAGTGAAAGTGATTCAGCACCACAAACACACCTGTGACACACCTGTGTGATCACGACAACATCACTCACACGTTTCAGTCCATGAAGAGCATAAAGGTGTCTGTAAGGTCAGAAAGCGCGCACACACACACACTGACACCTTTATGAAGTAATTGAGGGATTTTAAAGACACCTCTGTGCTGAACTGGGACCCAACAGAGTACCTTCAGTACTGCAGTAATATGGTCACATGTCCATCTACTCCTAATGAGCTGCTGATGGTTTGGAGACTCCTGCAAACTGAGCATGGCAACAGTCTAACCTAGTTAATGTAAAAGGCCGACTTCTCAGTTTCAGAGAAGACTCTTATACAGAGAGCAGCTCTGGTATTGACTCTGCAATAGTCGGCCTCATCACTGATGGGGACGACATGGAGTACAGAGGACTGACCCAAGACTGGTGCCAGCAGAACTACCTCCAGATCAACACTAATAAAACCAAGGAGCTGGTGGTAGACTTCCACAGGCACAAACATCCTCCACTGCAACCACTGAACATCCAAGGTATGGACATTGAGGCTGTGGACAGCTACAGGTACCTTGGTGTTCATCTGAACAACAGACTGGACTGGACTGATAATTCAGACGCCCTCTACAGGAAAGGGCAGAGGAGGCTGTACCTGCTGTGGAGACTCAGGTCGTTTGGAGTGGAGGGCCCACTCCTGAAGACCTTCTATGACTCTGTGGTGGCCTCAGCCATCTTTTATGGTGTGGTCTGCTGGGGCAGCAGCATCTCAGCCCGGGACAGGAAGAGACTGAACAGGCTGATCCACAGGATGCCCTCTGGACCCAGTGGAGGTGGTGAGTGACAGGAGAATGGTGGCTAAGCTGTCACCCCTGTTGGACAACATCTCCCACCCCATGCAGCAGACTGTGACAGCACTGAGCAGCTCCTTCAGTGGGAGACTGCGGCACCCACGGTGTGGGACGGAGAGATTTCGCAGGTCTTTCCTCCCCACGGCTGTCAGACTCCACAATAAAGACTCCAACAATCAAACATATCCACACATGTGCAATAACACTAAGTGCAATACTCTTTTCTGGCATCGTTGTATTTTTACTCAGTTATATATAGCATTTGTATTCTATTGTTATCCTATTGTATATTTTATTCTATTTTATTCTACTGTATATAGTATCTTATTCTGTACAGATGTGTACTGTATTTATTCTTATTATATTCTAATTTTTGCTTCATAACTTTTGCACTGTCCACTTCCTGCTGTGACAAAACAAATTTCCCACGTGTGGGACTAATAAAGGTGATCTTATCTTCATCATCTGTATCGACGGCTGAGCTCAGCGATGATGCTGAGCGTCCTGACTCGTGCGCTGGAGTTCAGACAAACTGTTCAATTCTAATCCCACAGGTCACGTGAACAGATGCTCGCTCAGAGGAAAATGATGAGAGTAAGTGTGTATCATCGACATACGAACGGTGGGATGGTTCATTCATCTGTTTGTAAAAACAGTTTTCAACTGTTTCACTGAGAAAAGAAGGATCACAGAGTCCGAATGGATCCAGGTGAATCCAGCACGTTTCAGACAAACAGACTAATAATAAAGCGTCTGCACTGATTTCATCACATAACCATGTTTTAATGAAACGCTGCTCGTTACTCCACATTCACGCTGACGACGTGTTGTTATGTAGATGATGAGATCTTCACAGTGACGAACTTTATTCTGAAATTGTTCCACAGTTTGTGTCACGTTAATCAATGAACCTGATTGGCTGGAGTTCTACTTTTCCAGCTTTTTGGTTTCCTGTCTCAAATTTTTGAGATCATCAAATTCAACACGAGCTCCTTTGCCTCTTGAAATAGTAAAAAGCAAAATCAAACCTTACACATTAAACATGAGTTTTCTGAGTTCTACTGTGAAGAAAACATATTTACGCAGCCAGCTCTGGTGGGGTTGTCTTACTTTGGACAAATAACACGTGTAAAAGTATGGATTACATCCACAATAATACTTTCACTCAAACCAAGAGAACAGCATTAATGGATCAGAATGTTGAGGTGCAGCGGCATGAAAGCCAGCATCCACCTGAGGAGGAACATGAACGCGTGTGAATTTTACATCGATTCTTCTTAGACAGCACGTGTGCTCGAGTGAAGGCGGCAACATGTTGTTTCAACAATACAACTCTGTGGCTGCTTTCACACCGTTCATACCACGGCGAGCGGCTTCAGGTCTGAATCACAGCAACACCGCTCGACCGACGTCTTCGTCTTCAACCTTCACACCGGCGCATTCGTTGTCGACCTTCACACCAGCGTCTTCGTCGTCCGGAGAGCAAAGCGTGAGCCACTCTGCCGTGTCTACTTTAAATCATTCAATGAAAAATAAAAGTGTCCAGATTCACATCCCTCAGCCACGTCTGTGGTGAGCAGTCGCTTCACATCAAACCAGATGTTTCTTACAGATGTTCATCCTACCGAGGTTTCAGCAGCTACAAAGAGTCGGTCATTAGAAGCTAAAGTTGGGTTGATTTGAAATCTCAGACATCAAACATGCTCTGTGTGCGATTATCGAGTGAAAGTGATAAATGATGCTAATCGCGAGCCTGACAAGGCTGCATTCCTCTCCCTGTAAGCAGCTGATGCTTATCAGCCAGTTCCACCTTTAATGTGACGAAGAGTTCAAAGACATTTTAAAGGAGGCACAACAAGAAGAACTAGTAAAAAACACTTGGTCTCGTATCGACCGACCGTCAGTTACACAACCTCTGAGCAGGATGTCGGTGTCCCAACACGTCCAGAGGAACAAGTCAGGTCAGCGTGCAGTCACGGTAATGTCAGAGGAGTGTTACGGGAACGTCACGTTAACCTCTTCAGCCCCGAGTGTAAAACACAAACAGCTCCAGATTTGATCACTGCAGATTCCTGAGCCTACAAACCAACTGTGACGACCAGGATAGCGCTCTGAGCCGTTCACCCATTCCTGTCCTCGCAAACAGAGACGGTCAGAGGTCAGAGTCCAGCCACCACACACTGCCCCGCGCCTCTGAATCACTTCCTGTTCCTCTGCAGGAAACACCCTACACTTACTGAGCCAGTTTTAAACAGACCTTCAGGCGTACAAAGTGTTCACACGTCAGCACGATTCAGTCCCCAAACATCTGCAGGAGAACGACCTCAGCGCTGGGAGCTGCCGTCACCAAGGTGACGGCTGACGATGCATCCTTGCCGCTCGATCCGACCCGTCTGCATTCAACGGGCCGACAGGTGACAGGTCCAGAATCAGCCTCGGGATCAGGGTTAACCCCAGAACCATCACAGCCTGTTTGGACTCAGAAATGATGCTTTATCTGAGCTGTGTGACACTCAGAAACGTCCCGATGCACATGAAGGCAGCGGCAGGAGGACAGAGCCAGACCACAAACTCCATCATGGAGATGGTGGAGGGGAGCTGTATTTTTGGATCAAAGTTTCCGTCCCCTGAACCCTGTGACCTCTGACCTTTAACCTCCACACTCAGCTCCCATAGATCTGCATTTTGTGCAGCTGTCTATATTTGAGAAATGTGTGAAGCATGTCAGTGCTGCGGAAAGCAAAATTAATCTGAAACCTGCAGATTTGACCCTTTGCACCAAAGTCCAGTCAGAAATCAGCCAATTTCACGCCTGCTGTCCAAAACATGCACGTCGTATTGATTCACGTTCCTCCATAAAAACTGAACTCAGTCTTTAGGTCGTCGTGTTATTCCTGTCCTTCACACTTCTTCATCAACTTCCTTGTTCCTCACATAAAACTCCACTTAAAACCTTTTGTTTTCTCCAGTCTGAAACGTGCACTTTTTCCTTTCTTCAGACCAAACTCCACTCAGAAACAACCGGATCATACACGCCAATGTTCCGTTTGCTGAAAGCATTCACGGGGGAAAATAAGTGAAAGAAAGAGAAGGTCAGAGTGAAGTTTGGACTACAGAAGGAAAACTGGCAGGTTTATGAGTCTGCGCTCACACACCGACACAGAGTCCCTGTACAAACCTGCAGATCTGACTTATTCTCATCCTTCTCTTCATGAAGCTAGGCACTCTCCCTGCTTCCAGCCATTATGTTAAGCTAAGGTAAGAACTTACACTTAATATGTCAGGTCAGAAA
>NC_141364.1:341052-451052 GCF_057382095.1 Aulonocara sp. 'chitande type north' Nkhata Bay | reverse complement strand
TATTTAGTTCCAATGTCCAGCACTTGGCTTCAGATGTGGTTGTTTTAAAGTGCTTTATAAATAAAGATGACGATGATGTTATATAAGCAGTAAAGGTCAAACCATTGTTAGACTTTTATTGTGAAATCGGGGACAGGAAGTTCTGGTGTACATTCAGGTAAGATTGACGCAGTCGCAGAACTCATTTCAACCTGCAGCGGCGCAGCGGCTGATCACCAAATCCCGCAGAACAAAAGAGGAGAAAGCGGAGCGGCCGTCCTCACACCGGAAACACGCTAAATACACGCAGGTAAACACGCGCAGGTGGGCTTAGTTTAAATCTGTGTCTCTTCTCAGAATTTCATCTCTTCGTCAGAAAGATGGAGCTGATGGTAAAATGACGTCAGCTAGTGTAAAAACGGCAGCGTGAAGATTACACGTGTTTAAATCTTCGATTATTAAATTAAATCAATGTTTTAATCAATGTTCGCCTCTGTCAGTGCGCCCCAGGGTGGCTGTGGCTACAATGTAGCTGCCATCACCAGTGTGTGAATGTGTGTGTGAATGGGTGGATGACTGGATATGTAAAGCGCTTTGGGGTCCTTAGGGACTAGTAAAGCGCTATATAAATACAGGCCATTTACCATTTACCATTTAATTTTAGTTTTTATTCCTAGTCTTTAGATTTAAGGGACATCTGTCGCTCTGTTCTGCGCCTGCGCACCGGCCAACGCCTCAAACAGCGGCCGCTCCAGTAATCAATAAGTTATTACGTTATTGGTGATTCATCTCATCGCTGGCTGTGGGTTACCCGGTTATCGGGACCAGGACCAGGTCCATTACAAGGACCAAGACCAGGTCTATGACTAAGGCCCAGGAATAAAAAGAGCAGGAATAACATGGAGGATTATTTTGGGTTGCTTAGATCAGATGTTCCACTTCCTGTTTTAGAACCTCAGCTGACCACATAAATATCCTCCCCCACTCGTGGGGTGGAAGGGGGGGGGGGATTATTGGATGCACCATCTGTGGAGGCTGGACTCTGTAGGGTCACGGGTTTGACCTCCTGGTTTAATCGATGTTTAAATGATATCAAGGGTGAAAATCTGCTCTGAGATCAGTGATTTTGTGTGTTTTGTCTCAGACGTGATGGAGAAATCGAGCAGCCAGTATGACTCCTTCCTTTTCTGGAGGCAGCCAATCCCGGCTCTCGACCTATCTGAGCTGGAGGACCTGGGTTTGATAGACTGTGAGGCGGCCAACAGCGGGAAGGGAAGGGAGAAGAAGACGCTGGAGCTGTGGAGCTGTGATGAAGAGGTGAGGCTAAAACGGGTGACACATGAAAATGTCCCACTGAGCAGTGTCCGACGAGCCGATATTTCCCAAATCATTATTTGGGAAAAATCTGTGATACAACACTCAAATCTCTGACAGCAGTTTTCAAAGTACTGCAGGCCTGATCATGTGATCAGTTCCAGGTGTATTTACCTCACAGCAGGTGAACACACTCCTGCTGAGAAAGTGCGAACACAAACAAAGGAAATATTGCTTCTAATGGAGACGCTCCAGCTCCAGCTCCAGCTCCAGCTGCTTTATCTGCACCTGCATGTAGATTTAGTGTACAGTTCCTGTGGGTGGTGCTGTGAGTGCTTCCATTGGCTGTTTCCAGAGGACATGAGACACTACACATATCAGGTGACTCTGGGTTCACCAGACCGACAAGCTCAAGTCCACACTCCAGACTTTCCTCTCCCGGCCGAGCCAACAATAAATTGTTCTCTCTTTGCCCCACACAGCCACAGTTTCCAACATCACGGTTACTGCACGCGTGTCACACCACAGACAAAAGCAGAGTGGAAACCTGACATCATGTCCACAGGAAAGAAATCTCCACGTCCTTCACTTACACGGGGGCTTCACTTTTCCTCACTGCTAATATGAAGTAATGCAGTCAGTCAGATGACGCGAGGAAGCTGTTTTCCCTGCAGACGTGCTGATGGTACGAAAGTGGTGTGATGTAGTTATGTATGTCGTAAACTCTTTGGATAAAGAGTGTTTGGGTAAAAACAGATTATTTTATTTATTTTATTGCATAAAATAGCTCTGATTGCAGAGTTTCTGACTCCACGTGACTCAGGCTCTCCTCCACAAATCCCAACATCACAGCTAACAGCTGGATTTTAGCCCAACAGCCATTTCCTGCTGTAGACACAGACAGTAAAGTGACAGTAGATCCTGGTTTAACATGAACTGACTGCTGCAGCACTACAGTGATTCCCTCACACTGATGTTTAGCTTCACTGTCCTTATTTTCCTCTGAGGCACGGGTGGTCAACTCCAGGCCTCGAGAGCCGGTGTCCTTTAGGTTTTAGATGTGTCCTTGATCCAACACAACTGATTCAAATGGCTAAATGACCTCCTCAGCATGTCTCGAAGTTCTCCAGAGGCCTGGTAATGAACTAATCATTTGATTCAGGTGTGTTGACCCAGGGTGAGGTCTAAAACCTGCAGGATGCCGGCTCTCGAGGCCTGGAGTTGGCCACCCCTGCTCTGAGGTATCGATCCTGTCACTAGTTAATGGCAGGCTCCGTACTGACTGGAGGGGGCGCTGTTTTTAAAACTTCACACATGAAGTTACACTATTGAGCCCTGCTCTCAGGATCTAACATAGATGTAAGTTAGCCTTTCTGCATGTAGAGTTTACTCCCCTCTTGGATTTTGCCCTTGGGCTGCGCTGTACAGAGACCTGTTGTTAACTGAAATGTGTCATTCCCTGTGTCTCCTGCAGAGGGAGCTGTCAGAGTTCTCCTCCTTTAATTACTGGAGAGCTCCGATTGCCGCTGTGGACGCCCTGCTCGCTGACCTGCTGCTGTGAAGCCAGCTAACCTCTGACCTCAGACCACACTGAAGCAAAGATGCAGGGTCTGCAGGACAGCACGTTAGGTGCACCACACTTCCAGTTTTCTTCCTGGGTGGAACAGGAAGTGTGGTGCTCTTTGAACCCTTTGATTATCGTTTGGTAAAATAAATTTGACTTGTGATGGAGCAGCTGATGTTTGAAGAACTGCGTCACCCTCTCAGGTGAGGTTCACCTGCAGAACTGAAGGAGATGATGTGACTGGTGTGACAAGGCTTTTTAATTTTCTGGTTTTTGAACAGACGCCTGTGAAGATCACATTGTTCTGTTTCATCTGTGCCTCTTTTCTTTTGTTACAGCTGTTCAGGTTAACCTCACAGTCTGCCCTGTTTATTATTTATTTGTGTAGCTGTAATCAAACCTCGCACTCCTGCCAACAACAATAAAAAAGTCCACAGTTACTCGTAAGTTTGGCTTTTATTACAGTAAAAGTAACTAATAAAGTCACACGATCATTAACTGGCCATGTATGTGAATTACAGTGACTATGGAGTAAACCTCGTCATACACGACGAATAAATTCGTGTTCAGCTTCAGGGTCAGAAACACCTCTGTGACATCACTGAGTAATGTTCACAGCACATACCCGAGTGATTACCTCATCACCTGCTGATGATTACAGAATGAGTCGGATAATCAATACATTTGATCAGCAGCTCCTGAAAAATGATCCTCTGAACAGAACCTCTTTCTTCTTGTGCCCGGCGCCTGGTGGTGGATTATGGTTAACGGAGTCGAACATCACAGAAGAAGAAACTTGATTTCTATCATGTGCCTCAGAGCTTCAAACCTCCCTGCACCTGTTAAACAGCGTTTGATTGGTCCATAGGCGCTACAGGTGCAACTGACAGGAAACCCAGGTGTGCTTCTCTGTGATCTCTGCTGCAGGATTTAGCAGAGCTGCCCACGCACCTGAGCCATCAGCAGGTCTGTGCTGTTACCTGATTAGAAGTACTTTCTTATGTTTCACACCTGAACATCGAAAGTGGAGGTTTAAGCTCTTTCAGATCAAAACCCGGCTGACACGCATTTATTTGACCAATCACGTCTCCAAACATCAGGTCTTATTGGTCTGATTCCTCTCAGATTAATCATGCATCAAGATAATTTTCTTCTTCTATGATCACCTGGGGTCATAGATCATCTCAGAGAAAACGCACACATCTGTCCTGTCCAACGTGACAGCTCACAAAAACCCATTATCCCTTTAAATAATCGAAACACGTCGAACAGACTATCACTTTTCTTTTTTTATTGGAGATTTATGAATAATTTAAGAACTTAATTTATACATATTTAAATGTGAAATTCCAGAAAACAAAACGCACGACTCTTCTTCTACTACTCCCAACATGTCGTACTCTTCTTTGCTGCGCAGGCGGGAATCAGCCTCTCCTGTTGGCTGATCTGTGGTCAGCCTCGGTCACTGCATCACAGCCCTGTGATGCACACTCTGTTCTTCAAACTGACCTCAGATCTCTTCGCCTCCGCCGGCACAGAGCCCGCCCCCTGGCAGGTTAACACTCTCCGGCTTCCACCTCCGGTGTCGCGGGGCCGCCATCTTTGTAGCACATTAAACATTTAAAAAAAAAAAAAAAAACCTGTTTGTGAAGGTTTTCTGAGCAGATAAGCGCACCTTTCCGGGTCCCATCCACGCCAGGAGGCGTACGATCGCGAGAACCTTGAGATAAGAAGGTAAAGCAGCTTTATTTTAACTTGTTCCAGCTTACATGCGCGCAGGCTAACGGCTAACATAGCTATAAGCTTTACAGAGGACCACACTTCCTTTGAAGACTTTCAACATAAAATAGTGTACGGTCCAACTGTGGATTTCAGGTACACTTTTACCGTTAATCAGTAGTTTATTGGTTTATTTGCTATTAATTAGCCGAGGGGAAAATACTATAAATTTACATTAGTTGTAATATGAATTTTACCTGCATTTTCGTCAAAAACGGACTATAGGCAGATATCTTCATGACAATAATGTCTGGTTTTCTTCACTTCCAAAGCCTGTTGGCTGAATGTTGTTATTGAGGGCTACCAAATGATTGAAATGCACTTTAAGATCTTTACTCAGAATTTTCAGGAAACATATTTAATTCACAAATACTAAATGGCATTAATCTGAACAATCCCTGTTAATAGTCCTAACGCTGACAGGAGTGCGATGATGACGGTTTACAGTTTTACAAAAACATTTAAATCACTGGACGGCTGTAAAGGCTCTTATTTTGAAGGTTACACCCTTACCATCCGGCCGCGTCTCGCTAACTTTTCTCCGTAAACAGACTCGCTAGAGTCGGACGGGCCAAGCTCTCTTAGTGTTCGGCATTCATGTTCTGGTGCGGTTCTAGTCTTGAAGTGTACGCCTGACTGCACCCATTCTTCCGTAGCACGGATCACAAAACAAGCACAAGCTCCCGCAGACGCCCACGGTGGGGCGGCTAGCATCGAGCCGCTAAGGTTAGCAGCGAGGAGTAGCGCGGCCCCACAAACCTGGAGCCGGTAAGTACTCCCTTCGTCGGCCGCCGCGGGACCACAGCCGCCCGCCGCGGGACCACAGCCGCCCGCGTGCTCCGGCTCGCGTCCTCCGCACGAAGGTGGAATTGCGCGCGCCAGAGTCAACCTTTCCGCACGAGGCTCCGGTGAGCGGTAAGACTGCGCGCGCTCCGACAACACCGACTAACCGGATGTGGAAGTAGTTTTTTCTCCGCGTGTAAAATAGGAAATTTCTGTGTGACTTCCCCCGGAAAACCAACAACTTAATATCAAACGGTTTCCTGTCGGTGTTGTTGTGACCGTGGCGGCGGTGCGGGTGGCGAAGAAGAGCACGGACAGGCTGCGCGGGGCGACGCAGCTCATGGCGGAATTTTTCTGCCCGTCGAGGCGCCTAAAATGGCTCCTCGGCCGCGGAGAAGAATCTCGTCCTTCTCTGCTGTTTCGCAATCACGAGAGCGGTGTGACTACCCGATTTCCATTATCGGACACGGCCTGGGGCACGTTCTGGTAAAATAAAAGCATTCGGTCGGGTGTGAGCCTCCACAACCCGCTCACAGCGGGCCTGGGGGGGTTCAGTCAGCCCCCTGGTGCACTTTAGCAGGTTTCTGTAGCCCTGCCGTGCTAAACCCTCAGCTACGGACCCGTTATCCGACACACACAGGTTTTTGTTCTTTGTGTCTTTTAAAGAGGAGCTAACCCACTGCACATGAGTAGATGTTAGCAAACACACTTTACATTTCTGCTCTTAAAACATAAGCGGGCAACTTCAACTTGAGCCTTACCGACGGAGCAGGCGCAGATGAACCATGTGTGTCCGATAATAGACACCTAACTGTTAGCTTCAGATAAGCGAGCTGGTACGTTTGAAGGAGTTGTTTAATCAGACAGGCTGAGAGAAGTTAAACAGTGTTTTTAAGAAATGTTGAATTAAAGGTTTTTGTTGGTCATAAACAACACCCTGCAAATAAAGGATGGACACTGCAGCTTTCATTGGCTGTTTGAGGATGCCTGAAGTTACTGATTGGGAGAATTGATCAGCTGTATCGATCCCTTTCTGCAGATGTCGCTGGTCGATTTGGGGAAGCGGCTGCTAGAGGCAGCCCGGAAAGGTCAGGATGACGAAGTTCGAAATTTGATGGCCAACGGGGCGCCGTTCACCACTGACTGGGTGAGACTCTGCTGCATGCTTTTTTTTTTTTTTTTAAATAGCACTAATAATGGGATGGGAACGTCAGCAGGCGGCACAGTGGTTAGCACTGTTGCCTCACAGCAAGAGTTCAGTTCCACCATCAGGCCGGGGTCTTTCTGTGTCGAGTTTGCGTGGGTTCTCTCCGGGTACTCCGGCGTCCTCCCACAGTCCAAAGACTTGTTAGCGGGTTAGGTTAAAGTTAGGTGTGAATGTGAGTGGTTGCCTGTGTCTATGTGTTAGCCCTGCAACAGAATGGCAACCTGTCCAGGGTGTACCCCGCCTCTCACCCTAAGACAGCTGGGATAGGCTCCAGCGCCCCTGAACAGGATACGCGGAAGTGAGTGGATGAAGGGTGGGACTTGAACCTTGAAAAAGAGTTGTTTCTGAGACTCTGAGATAGAAAGCTGCACCTGAGCTCACCTGTTCTGGATCCTTCTCACTCACCTTCAGCTTGGGACGTCCCCGCTCCACCTGGCCGCTCAGCACGGCCATTACTCCACTGCCGACGTCCTGCTGAGGGCCGGTGTCAGCAGAGACGCCCGCACCAAAGTGGACCGCACCCCGCTGCATATGGCTGCCGCCGAGGGACACACGGTCATCGTGGAGCTGCTGGTCCGGGTAAGACGGCTTGTCTTCATTGGAAGGCTCTGTGTGCTCTAAGCGCTGTGATCTTTGACATATGTGGACCTCCCTTTTAGAACGGCGCTGACATCAACGCCAAAGACATGCTGAAGATGACGGCGCTGCACTGGGCAGCACAGCATGGGCACCACAGCGTGGCTGAAACGCTCATCAAGCACGGCGCTGACGTACACGCGCTCAGCAAATTCGACAAGACGCCATTCGACATCGCCATGGACATCCAGAACACGGAGCTGATGCTGCTGCTGCAGGTGAGTCGACAAGCAGAAGCAGAACATTGAGGTTTCAGTGTGACAGAAAGGTTACAGGTGTGCTCGCACTCTGCAGCGAGGTCGATAACAGAGACTTTCAGGCTGCCCGGAGATCAGGTGAGGCAGACATTTCGCCCGAGTTGTTTTGTGTAGGAATGTTTGTTGCCGGGAGGCCGTAATCAGAGCTGTCTGAGGAAAGGATCTTTAATGCTTCCTTTATTGCCTCCTTTAGCAGAGGAGACACTGGAGTGTTCTTTATGAAAGGGGAGCAGAAAACGCTATCCCATAATTCATAGCAGCAGACTGGAACAATGGATCAATGTTCATTATAACAACATTTTCTGTCTGGTGCAGTGAGCTGCTGAGAGTTTCTGTGCTGCAGTCACTGATAGAATTTATTTACAGCCGTTTCACGTCCGTGACACCGTCAGTCAGCTGAGAGCAGCTCGAGTGATGACAGCACTTGTGTTACTGTGCTTCAGTAGCACAAACACTCAGTCAATAATCCGACAGACTAACACACTTGTCTTTGTTTCACTTGTTGTTTACTGCAGAGAGGCGCTGTGTGTGCACACTGCTGTGAAAAATAAGCTGAGTTCAGTTTGTTGCTGCTGTGAAATCCTGCTTTAATGACAAGCTTTGCTGTAAACACACAGAGGTCTGAGCTAATTGTACCGTGACAGACGCGTGGCAGAGACGACCACATTTTCAGCACTTTTATTTCTGGTTGTCGTACCTCACACACGGCTGCAGCTTTTCAGTTGCTGTCTAACACACACCAACGACAACAACGGGACCCAGTGCACTCTGCTTTGAAGCTGTTGAGGCGCGGTTGCTGCTCGGGTGTGTCCGCGTCCCCCACAGCCGCGCCACACATGCACTTCTCAAAAGGTTGATTCTATTCATCTGGACCCTTCGTCATCATCCAGGTGACTTCTTCAGTCTCAGCTGACTTCAGGTTTCCAACCTTATAAACGGGACATTTGCACAATGACTAAAACTAGCCCCACTGAAGGAACAATGGGCTGTCAGATCCTTGGGGTGGGCCAATTTTTGGGGTTTAAAAGCCACAGAGACGCGGTGTTTAGAAAAAATGTGTCTCAGCTGCTCCGATACGCCTGACATGTACGGGATCACTACAGGTTTTCGCTTGGGCGGCAGTTGTGCGTCAGCTTTTAGATGTCCCCCATTACTGATGGAAATCTCACAGTCTAAGAAGGCTAAGCTGCCACTTTTCATATCCTCCCTGGTGAATTTGATGTGTCGGTCCACCGAGTTAATGTGATCCGTGAATTGTGGAACGTCCTGAGATTTGATTTTCACCCAGGTGTCATCCACATACCTGAACCAATGGCTTGGTGATGTTCCAGGGTAGGATAGCAAAGCCCTCTTCTCCACTTCTGAAACGGATGAAATGAAGACACAGTTCAAACACATGTAGTCGATGCTGAGAGTGGTCCTGTTGATGAGGTTGGGGTTATCCTGTAATCTCTTACGAACTAGGGCTGGGCCATATTATACCGTTCACGGTAATACCGGTACAATGTTAGGCAATGATAACAAAATAAAATATTGTGATAGAATACGGGTAAAACATGCACGCGCAGTGCCTTTGTTTATAATACGCACATGGTGGAAAAAGCATGGCAGCAACAGAGAATGAGAAGGGGGGAAAGCGGCTCGTTGAGTGAAACGGATGAACCAGAATTGGTTTGTAAAAATGCTGCAACTTCAGTGATGTGGAACTGGTTTGGTGTTGTCTGCCAGATACACAACAAAGCACTTTTTTTTTTTTTTTTTTTTTTGTAGAACATGCAAGCGGGCGTCGTTATTGCCATATTTGTCGGACGGAGGTGCTCTTAAATCAGGGAGTAATCTGGGTCCAAACCTCCGTCAGCTTCAGGTCCCAAAGTCAAACGAACACTGCACCATCACTGAGAGTTAACCTCTTAAGCCTGAAGGGGGTTTCTGAGCTTCATGCTCGAAAATGCAATGCCCAAATTTAATTGGTTATTTCTCTGCAATTACAAACTCTGTGCTTACAATCTTGGTATCAAAATAAAGCTAACACTTGTGAGATTTCATCAGAGGTGTAACTATTGAAGCAGATATTACTGTGTCAAAGTTACTGAGACTGGAACACAGAAAAAGTAAGTAGATTTTATCCTTGCGTAATTCTTTTTAAAATTTTTAGCATATAACCCTTTTAAAAATATGCCTCAGATCACATTTGGTTCCAGAATTTCAGTAACCAACATAATATAATAACCAACATAATATAAACATCATCTGTGCAAAGATTTATGTTTCTAAAGTGAAACAGTGAAAAATTACAGCCCTGGGTAAGCCAATCTCTGTCTTAGCGTATTTGCGCCGCTGTGTGTTTTTGTGGTTTTCTTTTGCGGTTCATTCAGTGAATTTTGGTCTGATCGTGGTGAAGCTTGGTGTGTGGAGTCAGTGATAGCCCTGGAAGCTAACCAGTCTATCTTTAGCCGGTTACATGAAGTCTGGAGAATTTCCGGTTCGGTTTTGTTTGTTTAGCAGTCTTCTGCGCATTTACATAACTGCTCGTTTAATCATGGCTTGTTTTCAATGTATTTGGTGGTTGTAGAAATGGTTTATATGACATTTTAACTGAGATTCAGAGGTTTCTGTGGACACCACATGTCTGGACTTATATTTCTCACCCCGTGTTATAACCAATTAAACGTGATCTCCTCCTTTTTGCCCCCGGTACCAGGGGCATGGGGCTGAAGTGGTTGATAACTGTCTAAATTCTTTCATCCTTAATAAAATGATCAGCGTAGCTGTTTTACCAGGTGTAACTATGAAGTTTAACATCCAGGCATCCATGAAAACAGAATTTATTACATTATGTTATTACATTACATTTGCACTGTTAAATGTTTTTATAGCTTTAATGCACAAAAAAACAGCTGCTTTTTTAAGTGAAAACAAATGGATGGGTTTTTTGTTTTATTTTCAATTTGTCAGTTATATTGTTATCGCAAATTTTCAAATATATATATCGTGATAAATATTTTTGGCCATATCGCCCTGCTCTATTACGAACTACCTCCAACACTTCAGTGACTGGGATGCAAGTGAAGAGAGGTGTAACATGGAATGAGACCATGGTTTCATCTGCCTCCATAATGACTCAACATGTCTGGATGTTCAGAGCTGCCGACCAACGGGCTTAGGATCGAAGCCAGAAACTCTGACATGCTATAGGTGACCAAGGTGATCATGCAATCACACGTTCTGATAACATCTCCCCTCATAACAGGAAACAGGAATCATAGCAGCCTGGATCCTAACCTATCCCAACCCCTTTACACCCACAGCCGGCAGAAGAAAAGGACATGGGGGGCGTTCCAAAAGTCTCTCCTGTGTCTTTGTACAGTGTTTACAGGAAGTGGGTGGGGTTACTTTGTATGATTGTAGGGTCTTTGCCTTTCAGTACAAAGCACCTGCGCACACCTGATGGCGCCAGAGTGAGGATAAATAAAATGCTACTAACAGAAGCCTCCTGATTGGTTGATTCTGCGGAGGTAGAAATGCAGAAAAAGGCACCTTTAAATTAATGAATGCTTCACTGTGTGTGTGTGTGTGTGTGTGTGTGTGTGTGTGTGTGTGTGTGTGTGTGTGTGTGTGTGTGTGTGTAGGAGGGCATGCAGAATCAGGTGAATATGAACCAGGTGAGCATGAATGTGGAGACGAGCAGCACCACCAACCAACCACAGTTCATCATCCAGGGCATACCTGCCATTCAGGGGGGCGTGGTCAACCTGGCCGAGCTGCTCAACAAGGCCAATGCAGGTGAGATGTGTGCACACACACAGAGCCCTTTTCCATCTCTACCTCTTTGGTCGGCACGTCACAGCTTGACACGGTGGTAGCAGCTGGTCATTTTTCAGTACTTACTACACCGGGGTTTCCAAGCGATCCAAAAATGCAACCTCAGCAGATTTCTTGCCACCGAATGGCTGGTCAGTGGAAATACTCTGTGAGTCACGAGAGCGCCTCCTTCACGCCATTTTTGAAATGCTGCACAAACAGTACCGCGGTCCCCGACACCGATGAGAAGCCGCAGACCGCATCGCTGTAACGACCCCCTTTTGTTTTTCAGGAGACTCTGAGGAAGCGATGGCTGCCAGCGCTCTTGACTCCAACATCCAGCACGCCACCGTCGTAAACGAAGGTGGTCAGAGGGTCATCACCATAGTAACCGACCAGCACGGAAACCTGCAGACAACAGGAGGGATGGCACAGCCGTTCTTCGTCACCATGCAGCATGGACAGCAGAGTATGATGCTGATGCCTTTGAACAGGAAGTGGCGGGAAGTCCTGAGGCCATTTACATCCTGATTTTTATTTTATCTTATCCAGTGCTTGCCGTGCCTGCCAACACCGTGACAGAGGAGGTGGTGACGGAGGAGCCGCAGCCTCCGCCCTCCAGGAAGAGGAAGCTGGAGGTGACCAACAACCACAACAACACGGGAGAGACGGTGAGCACCGCCTCCACACTGTGATCAGTGACCTCTGACCTCTGAACGCCGCTCACAGTTTCAGCGAGCTGCGTTTTACAGTGTATAGAAAACAACACTGACCCCAGGCCTAACAAGATGTCACCCTGCCAATGACCCACTGTAGTCTTGAGGGACCATAAAGAAGCGTGTGTGTGTGTGTGTGTGTGTGTGTGTGTGTGTGTGTGTGTGTGTGTGTCAGATTTGTATAAACCTGCAGAGCTGTGTTCGCCTGAATGATGTGTGCCAGCTCCACTGTGTGTGGATCTAAAGTTGATTTCATCCAATGCTTTTATTTTGAATATGGCTCTGTAGCGCCGTTAACATGGCCGTGCCTCTTGGAACCACGCCACAAACCCAACAGGAAGTTAGACCGTTGTCGTTGCCCCGCTGTAATTGAATTGGATTTGAATCGGGGATCATTTGTGAGCCGGTGCTGTGGGTGGGTTCACAGTGTGGGTTAGTTTGGAGCGAAATTTCCCCAAAAGAGTTGCAAATGCGTACGGCGTGATCCTCGAGTGTGATGTCCAAACCTGAAGTCCAGTTTCATGAATCTGACAATTTCCTCTTTCGAAATCCCCTCAGTGCTACAAATGTCTGAAACCACACCAGCATTCAATACGTGTGCACACGTCACACCACATGGGTTTCTCTCCGTGGTTTGGGTGGGGTGCGCTGGTCTGTATGGTTTTGTGCTGATCGATGAGGATTATTTGTTTTCCTGCAGGAGCTGTTGCAGAGGCAGCTGCAGGAGGCCAACAGGAAGGCGCAGGAGTACCGACAGCAGCTGCTGAGGAAGGAGCAGGAGGCGGAGGAGTACCGCATCAAGCTGGAGGCCATGGCCCAGAGTCAGGCTGGCACCGCCACCGCAAACACGGCGGCTGGCGCCACCAACGCTGCTGCCAGCCCCGAGGAGGTGGTGGGAGGAGAGGAGGATGAGGAGGAGGGATCTGGCGGCGTGGTGGAGGAGGAGGGCGAGATGGTGGTGCTGCAGGAGGGGGGCATCATCATGGAGGGAGAGGAGGGTCAAGTGACGCTGGTGGAGGCGGGGGGAGAGGCGACGGAGGTGAGCTCCTAACGGAGCGCAGCAGGCGGGATTTGCACGATGTACTCATGCCCACAAAAAGACCTGATCCTGGCGTGACACATGCTTCAACAGGGGGCGGAGTTCGGCTCAGCGCCATCCAGACTCCCCGGTTTAGAAACCTTTCACTTCTTTTTTTCAGCAGGGTCCAAAATGGCTGCCGCGTAGAGGACATTGATGACCCAAGGAGGAAGAGGGACCTTGTTTACCCTCAGCCATTTGTTCCCCGAATGCCGCTTTAACGTGTTTCCTCTGCCCGGCGCTGGCGGAGAGGAAGCTTCTTCAAATGTTCCTTCTATGGACTGATTCCTGCCACTCACACCCGCTTTACCCCCTTCACCATCCAGCGGAGGGTGCTGTGAAAGGAGCCGGTTTTCCAGGAATGCTCGGACTCTGCTGTGTTCTTCCGATGTGACCTTGTGTTCATGAGCTGCAGGAAGCGTTACTCTGTCTTCCTGTGACCTTTGACCTGAGCTGAACCAGCTCCATCATGGACTCTGTTCATTAATTATGATGTTGTTTCCAGGTGGTTTCTAAAGGGGCACGCTAAGGTCAGGTGACTATTGATGTCACTACTGAAGTCACATGACCAGCAGTGTGACGCTGCCCTGCTCCACCCTCCTCCACCTCACTCATCTACATAACCGTCCTTAAATTTGGTCTTTTAACTCCTCCCACTTTGGTTTGTGACACTTACATGTTTTGATTTTTACACCAACATCAGACTGGTCACATCACCTCAAGGTCACCGCCACAGCTGTCTCGTAAGCAAACAGCTGTTCTGTGTAAATGCTTCACCGTGAATAATGTGTTTCCTGTTAGAATCTTTCACTTCCTGTCAGGACAGGAAGTGCTAAACGCTAATTCATTCCAGGATACTCTAGACAGGAAATGGAAACCTTAATTGGCCTGCCAGGTGAAAAGTGTCAAGTATAGCTGAGCTTGCCTGATCCTGGACAGTGTGCCTCACCTGCACTGCTCCACCGCTCACTTTTTCATTTCAGAGATAGGCGATGTCACACCTGAGGCTGCAGGAGTGCTCCTCTGCGAGGCTCATGTCTGCCCAGCCTGCTCCCTTATAGAAGCCCACCTGAGAACACACCTGTCCTCCATCACCTGTATAACTTCAGCCATTTTTATACACTCAGTGACGTCGACTTTTTCAGTGTACATATAAATTTGTATTTTTGTAAACTGTACCTTAATGCTTCATGATGATGATGGCGGCTGCCTGTGTACCTGTGATCTCAGGTAAACGCTTCTTCCTTTCAATAAAAGCTTGTTTCATAAGCTAATAGCGAGGTGTTTACTGACCTTAAGGAAATGTCCTGTTTTAGTTTAGCTCCTGTCCTGTAGCTTACAGGCGAATGAACAACGCGTCCCTGATTCTGGATGAAGAACTGAGCTGGACACCGTGGCATCCAGGCTCTGATTTTTGCATTCAAGTGTTTTCTGCACAAACTTAATTGGTAACAGGGGTGATGAGTGCTGGGAGACTGACAAAGCAACAAGGGCCAGCTGCTGCTGTGATGGCAAAATGATTACAATGATGTTTAAGTTTTATATCCATGATGCATTTATTGAGCCAGCTGTAAAGTCAAGTTTAATTGTATTCATACTCTTGAAACTAGTGCAGCGCTTCTGTCCTGTAAATAATTATAGAGCGGTTCATTTTTTTTTATTAGAACTGCTTTATTTCACTCTGATCTTTCTTTAATTCAATGAAAGAAAAAGGAAGCTTTTGTGCGATTAAACTGCAACTCCCATGAAGCTTTGCAGTGCCGTCTGGGTTTCATGACAAACGACCTATCTGGTAGGACTAGACCTAATCAAGTCTGATTGATGTGCCCGCCGTCCAATCAGCGGTGGCTCAGGCGTGCACGTCCAACCCCGTGGGTTGGTGGGCGGGGCTCGCCGTATCATGGAGGATCAGTAGGCGAACGGCAGCCAGCAGAGGAAGGCAGGCACCGCTCCGACCCCGGGACGCCGTCAGCCGTTCACCGCCACAGCATGGACATGAAGAAGAGGATCACCCTGGAGCTGCGGAACCGGAACCCGGCGGAGGTGAGCCGTTCGGTCTTTGATGTGGCCCGGCAGGTGCGCCCGGGGTCCGGGTGCCCGCTCTCGGGCGTCCAGCTGACGGTCACGACGGGATGCGGAGCATCCTTCAGCTCTGGCCGTCCGAATAGCAGCGGGTTTATAGTCTTAATCCCAGCGGGTCCGGCGTGAGGAGGCAGGGTAACCCGCCTAGGGTGGACGGTGAGTCCCGGAACAGACCGCTCCTCGGAGCCTCCGGGACAGCGACACGGAGCTCGTTTCAGAGGCGGTACCGGGTCACAGAAGCGGATTAACCGCGGAAATGTTCTCTCCTGGCGGACCCTGCGGGCCGTAACTGTAACGAGAGTACCGGGTAACCGGTTTTAGCCTTGCAGATTAGGGCTGGATTACTGCTCGGGAATGTCCTAATCTCCGTTACAGCGAAGTACCGGAGTCCGTGCGCCCGTCGTATGGTGCCGCGTGCGCGCGCTTATGCGTTATATAAGCTGCAGCAGTTGAATAACACGCTCCGCCATTCGGGGGGGGAGCAGATGGTGAGTGCCGCCCCCTCCCTACAGGAGCCGGGAGGGGGTGCGGGCGCGTTACATAAACAGGAAGCCAGCGAGAGTCAACGTCACTAACCCTGATCTCCGATCAGATTATTG
This sequence comes from Aulonocara sp. 'chitande type north' Nkhata Bay, assembly GCF_057382095.1. Lineage (NCBI taxonomy): Eukaryota > Metazoa > Chordata > Actinopteri > Cichliformes > Cichlidae > Aulonocara > Aulonocara sp. 'chitande type north' Nkhata Bay. The sequence continues at coordinate 435,257 of NC_141364.1, read as the reverse complement.
ATCCAGCTGACGGAGGCTGTGTGGACGATCAAACGTGACAAAAGGGCTAATTTACATGTAGATAACTACCTGCTCTGCACTCACCTGTTCAGCTGCATTGTCGAGCCATCTCTACTGGGTTTACCTTTATTTGCTCTGATTGGTTTTCCACACTCTCCGCCCACTCTGATTATAAGTGTGAGTGTTTACCTGTCCATCACGCCTGGCTCGCTCTGGCTCATGTTACAGCAGCCTTCTTAATCAATATGAGTTGCCAGGCAACCTGTAAGTATAATTAATAATTTGTACAGGCTCAGAATGACCTCGACTGTGGTCCTCGTGTTAACTCGGGCTTGACTTATAAACTGATAAATAAACAAATATCACATCTATCACGTTCTGTCTTCTGTACAGTCAGGTATAGGGTTCATCAATACTTCATGTTCAAACTGATTAATAAAACACACACAGAGGCTTATGTCCCATCATGCTCTGCTCTGTCCTCAGATCGCAGAGCTGGTGCTGGACAACAGCCGCTCGGCAGACGGCGAGGTCGACGGTCTGACCGATGAGTTCACGGAGCTCGAGTTCCTCAGCATGGTCAACGTTGGTCTGACCTCGTTCGCCAAGCTGCCCTCGCTGCCCAAACTACGCAAGGTGAGCTCACCTGTCTGACCTCATCAACGGTGCATTCAAACATTTTCAGGGGGAAGAAGGAGATTGGGTTTGAGGTCAGAGAGCACCCTCTGCGGGTGGGAGAGATCTAACGAGCAGGGGGCCTTTGTGCTTTGACAGGTGTAACTGGCAGTATGAAGAACCAATGCCACCAAAATCAAAATCTGCTAAATTAATGTGTAAATGAAGGTGTAGTGGACCCACAAAGTGAAAAGGAAGAAATCCTAATTTTTTGTTTCACACATGGACTGTGGTTCTCCTGGCGGATGGTTTTCCTGACATTCTTGTCTTTGCTCCCCCTCAGTTGGAACTGAGCGATAACAATTTGTCGGGTTCTCTTGAGATGCTGTCGGAGAAATGTCCAAACCTGACCTACCTGAACCTGAGTGGGAACAAGATCAAGGAGCTGAGCACCGTGGAGGCGCTGGTGAGGTTCTTGCGCTGCTCCAGCCATGCTCACAGAGGAAACGTTCTGAGGTTCTAACGTGTCGTTTCCTCCTGTAGCAACACCTGAAGAGCCTGCAGAGCCTTGACCTGTTTAACTGCGAGATCACGTCTCTGGAGGAGTACCGGGAGAGCGTGTTTGAGCTGCTGCCCCAGGTGACCTACCTGGACGGCTTCGACCAGGAGGACAACGAGGCACCCGACTCCGAGGCGGAGGACGAAGGTGAGACCCGCTCAGACGGAGCGCCGTCCTCCTCCTCGTCTCTGTTTCGTCATGCCCGTGTGCGTGTTTGCAGATGAGGATGGCGAGGACGGGGCGGGGCCAACTGGCGCGTACGATGAGGAGGAAGACGAGGACGAGGACGGCTCGGAGAGTGCAGAGGCGGGGCTGGGTTTCCAGGTGAACCGCGCCAACCAGGTGAGCAAATCCAGCTTCATCCTGCAGGTGGAGCCGCAGATGATCCTGGGGTCAGCAGACAATCCCAGGTCCTCCAGTCTGCATGACAAAGTGTCCTTGGCCAAGACCCTGAACCCCGAGTTTCCCCGCAGTGTGTGTGTGTGTGTGGTGTGTGTGTGTGTGTGTGTCCGACAGCCAAACCTTCTGTTGTCAGCCACGCCCCCCATCACTGACAGTTTTGAGGATTAAAAGCACCAAAACAACTATTTGTCATTAACAAACATTTTTCACCAAAAGCGACACTTTTGTATTTCTCCATTTGTAATGTAATCATTTCTTTGTATTTGTTTATCCTTCTTTTATGACGTATTTCATTTTGTTTTTATTTCCTACATTATTGTTTTTCATTATGTTCTATTACATCTGTTTTTGGAACTTTTGGTCCTCTGAACCTGACGACGAGTTAAATTTGTTTCCTCTGATAACGTGTTCGTTCACTTCCTGTCAGAGGCGTCCAGTCAGAAACGTAAATCTGCTTCTCTTCTTTCTGTGCTTCATCTCAGGATGACGATGAGGAAGACGAAGAGGAGGAGGATGGTGAGCATGTGTTTCAGTGTTGCAGCTGTATCTAGGCTCTAGGTGGGCGGGGCGTGCCCTGATTGGTCCGTTCTGTTTCTGCAGATGATGCGGCGGGCGTTCAGGGACAGAAGAGGAAGAGACAGGCGAACGATGAAGGCGAGGAGGATGACGATGATGATGATGTCTAATCTTGTAGCTGGCCGCCGTCTGTGTGGCGTCCTGTTCTCCTTGGCGGCGGCGTCCCCTGAGATAGTTTGCGTTTGTGAGTCAAGTGTTTAATTTTAGAGAATTTCTGAGAGATTTTGTCCGAACCCCACGCTTCCTGCTGAAGACGCCACGTTTCCCTCTTTTCCCCACCCCGAACTTTGAGCCGCGTTTGAACGCCTCGCTAGTTTGCTGAGCTTCCCGCGTCCTCAGTGGGTTTCAGCTCCTCTGGTCGCCGTTTTCTTTATTATTTCAGGGGCGGCGTTTCCTCCGAGGGGACTGAACGACCTCCCGATGGTTTGTCCTACACTTCCAACACAGCAGAAAGCCACTAGCTTCCAGCGTTAGCGTGTTAGAGCTACAGATAGATGAAAATTAGACCAATGAGTCCAAGCCCGCTTCGTCTGATCAGCCCGGCCCCACCTCGCTATCTGCTCGGGTTTTCGTTGGTGGTTTACTGCGAGCAGGAACTGCAGCCATCCGATAAACGCACTTTCACCTTCCCAGCAGCAGGGCGCGCTCTCCAAATCTCCTCATGACCTTCCTTTTATTGTTTTACTGTTTGACCTTTGACTTTCTCTGCCCTGAATCTATAACTAAATGTGATCAGCTCAGCGCCCAATTACAGCCAGTAGCTCTGAGAAACATGACAGTGAAACAGGAAGTGATTAGTTTAATAATAAAGCTGAGAACGTGAGGGGAGCGTTTGAGTTTTCACGATATCAGCTCCTCCATCAGAGTAAAAGCTGGAACATTCAGGAGCCAGTCAGGAAAAACGGGGCGGTGCTTCCGAAAATATCAGCTGATGTGAAATAAACTGAAATTGTGTGATTTGGATGTTTTATGATCGTTTTTAATGCATTTCAGAGGCTAAACGGCTTGAAGAAAGTTACACTAAACTCCTTCCATCTAAAATGAAAAATACACTTTATTTATTTATGTTAGTTTTTCCTCACCACAGTCGCTTTGAAGTGGTCGTTACTGTTGCTGTGTTAGCGCCCCCTGCTGCCTTTGAACTGGTGTGTTGTCATTCAACAGGTCAAAGTGTGTGACCTGCTGAGGTCAGGGTGAACTCACCACTTCTAAGGCAATACTGTAAATAGACTCAGTTTGGGGTTTTTGAAGTTTTTTATTTTGATGTATCTGCAGCGAGGTAACCCCATCTCTGACCTTTGAACCCTCACCCTGTCTGTAGGGTCAAGATGTTTTACTCTTTGTGGTGTTTGAGTTTTAAATAAAAGATTTTAAACAAGTAAAAGCAGAGTGTGGTGATGTGCTCAGGACAATGGGGAAAAAGCAGAGACGGAGCTCAGTACCCGAGTAAAAGTACTTTCCAGGAGGACAGGAAGTCAGGATGAAACCCTCCGACCTGCACGCCGGCGCTCCTCATCACAACAGGAAGTATCTGCAAAACCTGGGCTCAGGTGCTTATTTCCAAGAATACAAAGAACCAATCGCAGCGCCGTCCGGTTGGTTATCACCTGTTCGATGACACTGCCCTCTGCATCGTTTGACAGGAATCGCATCGTTACCTGAAGGGTCAAAGGTCGCAGGGCTGGTTGGCTTCAGCAGCCTCGGTGAGTGTCTGGTTTCAGATCATTGTTTGTGCTTTATCGCTTGGTCAGAGCATCCTGAGAGCGTGTGAATGAAGTGAATATCAATCAGCTGTAAATAAAAAATGTCATTTACATTTTTTTAACTGAAAACAAACTCAATGTTATTGATCGCTGATCACATGTTTAAATAAAGTTTTTACAGGAGTGCGAAGCTAAAAAAGTAGACCTATCAATTAGGGGTGCAACGATATTGTATAGATATTGAACCGTTCAATACAGTGCTTTCGGTTCGGTACGCATATGTATCGAACAATACAACATTTGTAATTTATTTTATCAACTTTCCTTCTGACGATGCTGTCTGTGTTGAGCGCTCAGTGAATCTGCGTTCGACTACTCCGCCTAGGCTGCACTGTCGAGCGCAGATCCACTGAGCGCTCAACACAGACAGCATAGTCAGAAGGAAGAGCGCAGGGCACCTCCCCCACCCCTCATTCAGATCTGGCGTTTGGAATTATTTTGGTTTTCATGTGGCGTATGACCCTGAAGGTAAGCGAGTCATGGACTAAAGTAAAACAGTATGTCGGATGTGCCATGCAATGCTCAATTACATGGGTGGGAACTAGTGTGTTAGTGCAGTTAGCTCGTTAACGTGTTGGCCGTCTAGCCCCATGCACGGGGCGATGGCGGTAGCTTGTTAACGGAGATTTGCCATGTTGTGGCGCTAAGGTCATTTCAACGAGATTAACCTGAAAGCACTAGCGGGAACACAACGAATATGACTGCACATTTACGCCGACATCATCCTAGTGCAAAGACAAAAACAACAAGCATGCTACTAACTTTAGCCGAGTCATTTAGACAGCTGTTAGCACATGATTCTCCTTATGCTGCTGAGAATATAGCCCAGAAGAAGCGGATAGTATAGCTTTTATTTTGGAAAGAGCCATTTCTCTGTAATAAACTCTCTTTTCCAAAGATGAGTGATTCCTCCATCAGATACAGGGCTCGCAAAATCGCTAGCCCGACGTCCCGGGGCTAGCGATTTTTCCAGTCGGGCTACCAAAATCTATCTCTGCCCTGCCCGTTGGGCTATTGTAGGAAAAATATATGTCAATGCTTTTGCATTCTTTCAGAAATGTAGCTGGGTAATTATGTCATTGGCATCGGTGAGCCACTGTCAATATGTGACATTGAAATCGCGTTTGAATTTGCGCTTGTTTTTTTGCTTTCACTTTGCAATCGTGCAAACTGTGTATAGAGAGCGACAGCACTGATCTGTGAGTGATGATAATTTGTGCACCAATTCCTCTGACATCGTCTTATTAATCGTTAGCTTACTATGCAAACATGACAAGTGAAATCTCCCGCAGCTTAAACATGTGAGAGGTTGATCGCGCAGAGAATCGCTGAGCTTATGTGAGTGCATGTGTAAAAGCAGCAGGATATATATTTCAGTTCTGCTGAGCCAAATAAGACAGGTCAGGGTGAAGAAGTGACAGCCAAAGAAAAGCTTACCACAAAACGGAGAAGTTATGACAAATCAGACTATAAGGCAAAAAGAAAGTGCAGCTTTATGGTTTCATGGACAAAATAATTTCTGTGGCTGCAATATGACGAGCTAAATAACCAGGGCTGCACATAAGTGGTCCGCAGGTGCGCATTCGCTGTCAAAATAAAAAACACGCACAAGGGTTAGGGTTAAATTTAAAAACTGTACTTTTGAGTTAAAATATATATTTATAATTTTAATAAATGACAAATTAAAAAGGCATGAAAATTTTTTTTGTATCGAAAAAATATCGAACCGTGACACCAAAGTATCGAACCGAACTGTGAATTTTGAGTATCGTTGCACCCCTACTATCAATGATTAATAACAGGAATTGTGTTTTTCCAGTGTTCACCGATCAGATTGAGCTTTTTCTTTTCTTTTTTTGTCCTGTGGAGGGTGCCAGTGTCCTGCTGCTGAGCCGTTCAACCACCAGCTTTCCTCCTCTTTATTAGTCAGCTGACAGCAAATCAGCAACTTTAAACACTAACACTTATTGATCCTTTTATTCAGTCAGGACGATAATCACAGGTAACAACAGTACTCTGGAGTGGGTGTGGCTTAATATACCTGCTGCCACTGAGTTGTCACTCAGTAAACTGTTTGCCACATCATGGTGGCCTGAAAAAGCCAGGAAGACAGGGTCGTGCCCTGAGCACACATAGATGTTTTATATGTTATTGATATTTTAACGATAAGTGATTCATCACATGACTGATTATTGATGACTTATTAAAAATGGATTGGGGCGATTCAGATGTATAAAGATGGGTGGGTGGGATTTCACATGCTGGCTTTTGAAGCCTTATGATGAGAATTTTATCCACCGCCATGCTTGCTCATTGGCTATCACGGCGCTTACAGACTGCTTAGACTTGACTGATCGATGGAATGATTGTGTGGCAGGGATTAGGATTAGGATTCAACTCTATTGTCATTACACATGTATAAATACAGGGTAACGAAATACAGTTTGCATCTAATCAGAAGTGCAAGAGTAGCAAGTGCAATAAGAGCAGAATACATACAGATAAGTTAAGTAGAGAGCAAATATAGAGATGTACTGATATAGACAGATAAGGGTAGTTTAAATGGTGGAATAGTTATGAACAGATGATGTACAGAAAGAGCAAATATACAGCTGAACTACAAACAAATGTACAGATATACAGATGATCTGTGCACCACACAGATGTTCTATATTGCTATACAGACGGGCAGATATACAGGTGTACTATGAACAAATATACAGATGTGCTACATATATACAGATGTAGCGGTGTGAGGTAAACAGATCTACAGAGTGTTATTTTCAGGTAAATTCTGAACATGTAACTTTTCTCAGCACAGCAGTAATACGCAGTACAGCTGTCTGTTAACTGTGCTACATTTGTATACCATCAGCTTCTTTGTTACTCCATCAGCTCAAATAAGGAAAAACGTTAGAAACAGCTGTTTACCGTCACTGCCGCCATCTTGGAATGTTAAGCCGGGGTTGGAGGGGAAAGCTGAGGTGGGGTTGTTAATCTGGAACGCACCATCAGTCTGACTCGCAGCAAGAGTGTCATTCAGGTGTGTGTGTGTGTGTGTGTGTGTGTGTGTGTGTGTGTGTGTGTGTGTGTGTGTGTGGTCTTCTCGTGTTTCTGCTTCTTTGAAATCTTTAAACTCTCTGAACTAAAAGCTTTTGGTTGTCATGATATTTTAAAGATGCGCACAAACACACACACAAACAGTAAACAGGCAGTATTTTTAGTTCTGTTGCTAAGAGGGGTGCCTCCTCCTCCGCGTGAGGAAGTCAGCCTGACAGTCGCTGTGTGGGACAGGTGATGACCTGGGGAGAAGGCGGAGTCTCAGGTTTGTTTCTGACCTGCTGCAGACTGTTGGAATCACCTTTACACAGACTGTAGACAAAGATGGAGGTCAAGTAGGAAGCTTCTTGATCGCCCCCAGGTTGCTTGCTGTGACTTTGGTTTTAAGCCACGCCCCCTCACTCTGCTTGTTTATATTTGTGTGATTGCTTCATTGATTGATGAATCTGAGCAACCCAGGAGTTAAGTTAGCCACTTCCACTCCATGCAGCTTCCACTGGGCTGGCAGGCCAGCAGCTAACCTGAATGCCAGTCTTTGTCCACATTGATTTACATCGAAGTAGTGACCAGAGCTCTTTCTCCTCACAGGAAGTGACCGTCAGCAACAGGAAGTGTTGGACCCGAAATAAACACAACATCCAGATGATCCAATGAGACTGAAGAAAACCCAGAAGTGGCATACGACCTGGTACTAAATACATTAGAGGGTTCCCCAGGCAACCAGAGCGTGGAGTGTCCACCAGCAACCAATCGTCAGCTGCAAAGCAGAGTATGACGAGTATGACCAGCAGCTTCAGAGGCCATGCCCTTGATAATGCACACTTCAATCCAGGTGAGTCATAGTTCAGGTCTGATCAGGCTGTAAACATGTTTGTTGAACATGAAGAAGAAACACCCAGTGCATCATGGGAATCCCCGGCAGCCTACGTCTATTGCAGCATAACTAAGGGAGGATCCAGGGTCACCTGGTCCAGCCCTAACTATACCATACCATACCACCTTTATTTATAAAGCACTTTAACATAAAACCAGAGTTCACAAAGTGCTGTACATGCTAATAGCATAAGTAAAGAAAATTAAAATGAGATAAGATAAAATAAATAACTAAAAAACTAAAATAAATTGAAACATGTTAAAACAAATTGAGTCAACCCCTCTAATCAATGCCAAAGGCTTCAGCGAATAAATATGTTTTAAGAAGACTTTTAAATTCAGAGAGAGAAGAGGCCTGCCTTACATGCAAGGGTAGATCATTCCACAACTTTGGAGCAACTACAGCAAAAGCACGATCACCTTTAGTTTTATACTTAGTTTTCGGTACCTTAAGGAGCTGCTGATTGGCGGGCCTAAGGGAACGGGCAGGTTTATATGGTTGTAGTAGCTCCGAGAGGTAGGGGGGGGGCAGGCCATTAAGAGATTTAAAAGCAAATAAGAGAATTTTAAAAACAATCCTAAAATGTACAGGTAGCCAGTGGAGTGAAATTAAAATTGGGGTAATGTGCTCAAACTTTTTTGTTCCAGTTAAAAGACGTGCTGCAGCATTATGCACAACCTGCAGCCGCCTAATGGACGCATCACTAAGCCCAAAATAAAGTGCGTTACAATAATCCAGCCTAGAAGTAACAAAGGCATGGATTACTGTCTCAAAATGCTGTTTCGATAAGATAGGCTTTATTTTGGCTAATTCCCTCAAATGAAAAAAGCTAGATCTTACAACAGCTCTGACCTGGCTTTCAAGTTTAAGATTTGCCTCTATTTTAACTCCCAGATTAGTGATGACTGGTTTAACATACTGTGCCAGTGAACCAAGATCTATAATGTCTGTGAAGGTTCTCAGTCATCCAGGTCATCGTAGTCAAAGGAGCTTGCAAAGAAAAGCGTCTGGACTTCTTTAAGTTGCTTGAAGACGTTTCACCTCTCATCCGAGAAGCTTCTTCAGTTCTAAGGTCAAATGGTGGAGAGTCCCAGATATAAACCTAGTGGGAGTTTCCCCCCACAGAGGGACAAAAGGACCCCCTGATGATCCTCTAATCGCCTGAGCCAAGGTGTGAAACTGGGTGTGGGTCCCAATCAGCCAGGGTTTCGGGTGTGTTCATTGTGAAACCTGGCCCCACCTTATCATGCGAATTCCTGAGGTCAGATGGCCCAGGATGTGAGTGGGCGTTAAGGCGTCTGGGGAGGGATCTCAAAACTGGATTATAGATGGCAGAGAGTTGGTGTCATAAGCCCCGCCTCTGTTCAAAGATGGTCGCTCACAGTGGACATAGATGGCTTCTTTCACTCCTCTTTCAAACCATCTGTCCTCTCTGTCCAAAATGTGAACATTGGCATCCTCGAAAGAGTGTCCTTTATCCTTTAGATGCAGATGGACTGCTGAGTCTTGTCCTGTGGAGGTGGCTCTTCTGTGTTGTGCCATGCGCTTGTGAAGTGGCTGTTTGGTCTCTCCAATGTAGAGGTCTGAGCATTCCTCGCTGCACTGTACAGCATACACCACATTGTTAAGTTTGTGTTTTGGCATTTTGTCTTTCGGGTGAGCCAGTTTGTCTCTGAGTGTGTTGCTGGGTCTGAAATACACTGGGATGTCATGCTTGGAGAAAACTCTCCTGAGTTTCTCTGATACACCGGCTACACAGGGGATGACAATGTTGTTGCGTCTGTCCTTCTTATCCTCCCTCGCTGGTGTCTGGTCTTCTTTTCTGTGCCTCTTTGCTGACTTTAAGAACGCCCATTTAGGATAGCCGCACGTTTTGAGTGCTTCCTTTACATGTGTGTGTTCGTTCTTTTTTCCTTCAGGCTTAGAGGGAACATGTTCTGCCCGGTGGTGTAGGGTCCTGATTACTCCAAGTTTGTGTTCCAGAGGGTGATGGGAGTCAAAGAGGAGGTACTGGTCCGTGTGTGTGGGCTTCCGGTAAACTTCGAGGATAAAGGTCACTCTTTCGAGGATGCCAATGTTCACATTTTGGACAGAGAGGACAGATGGTTTGAAAGAGGAGTGAAAGAAGCCATCTATGTCCACTGTGAGCGACCATCTTTGAACAGAGGCGGGGCTTATGACACCAAGTCTCTGCCATCTATAATCCAGTTTTGAGATCCTTCCCAGACGCCTTAACGCCCACTCACATCCTGGGCCATCTGACCTCAGGAATTCGCATGATAAGGTGGGGCCAGGTTTCACAATGAACTCACCCGAAACTCTGGCTGATTGGGACCCACACCCAGTTTCACACCTTGGCTCAGGCGATTAGAGGATCATCAGGGGTCCTTTTGTCCCTCTGTGGGGGGGAAACTCCCACTAGGTTTATATCTGGGACTCTCCACCATTTGACCTTAGAACTGAAGAAGCTTCTCGGATGAGAGGTGAAACGTCTTCAAGCAACCTAAAGAAGTCCAGACGCTTTTCTTTGCAAGCTCCTTTGACTAAGATCTATAATAGTGGCCTCAGAAGCGCCACCAAAAACCATCACTTCTGTTTTCTGTTCATTAAAATGTAAAACGTTCAAAGCCATCCAGGCCCTTATTTCATCAAGGCATCTGAGCAGCGGGTCTACTGAGAAGCCATTTATCTTTTTAAGTGGGAAATAAATCTGGGAGTCATCGGCGTAGCAGTGGAAAGAAATCCCATGTTTCCTGAAAATAGACCCAAGGGGTCGGAGATATAGAGAGAAAAGAAGCGGGCCTAAAACTGAACCCTGTGGGACCCCACATTGAAGAGAAGCAACAGAGGATACAAACTCCCCCAGTTTCACAGAGAAAGTTCACTCTGCCAAATAGGATCTGAGCCACTGCAGTGCGGTACTCCGCATACCCACCAACTGCTCTAAACGGGAAATGAAAATATTGTGATCCACTGTATCAAAAGCAGCAGTTAAATCTAACAGCACAATAATAACACAGTCACCTGAGTCATTTGCCAAAAACACATCATTAAAAACTCTTAAAAGGGCAGATTCGGTACTATGTAAAGCTTTAAAACCAGATTGGAAAACTTCTAAAATACCGTGTTCTTCTAGGAAGGACATTAATTGCTTGTAAACTACCTTTTCAAGAATCTTTGAGATAAAAGGCAGTTTGGAAATAGGTCTGTAATTCGCAATAATATCATGATCAAGAGCAGGTTTCTTGAGTAGAGGCTGAATCACTGCATGTTTGAGATTGACTGGTACAACACCAGAGGACAGACTACTATTTACAATTGATTGTACAGTTGATGCTATAGAGATTGACAGACCACGTGACTTTCGCGCATTGCATGCCAGTAACTCGTGGCAAAACAATCCAAGTACCGCATCAAATGCAAGCATTTGCAGCACCGCAAAACGTTCATTCTTCGGTTCCAATAAATTCTTGCTTTTTCTTTGCCCCCCAAAAAGGTATGTACAAAACGAAGGAGAACAATGCCGGTCCGTACAAAGACAGACTTAATGAAAAGTCAAAGAAAAGATACGAGGAAAAAAATCAAACCAGTGAAAGTGTTAGACCCTTACGAGCACACAGAGTGGACAAAAGACGTTAGCGTGCTGCCCAACGTCACCACGCTCATATTTATAATTATACGCTTCTTGGAGTGAGTGCATACACTCGTGAAGTTTAGTAACTTCAGGTCACTGCAACAAGCCCAGGTACAGTTTACCGACGGATGGGTGCAGGACCTTGAAATGCACCGTGTAGAACGAAAGACCATCGTACGTATCATAAGTTTACCAGTCTCACAAATCGTCTTCATAAATACACATTCGTTAACCGTTTATTAATAGGACCTTTGAGCTCAATGGTAATTAATTAGTAGTGGAAATAATTTCTGGTAGCATTACAGAAATGTAGCAGTGACAATAATACTGTATGCTGTAATCGTACTGGGCAACTGGTGATACAAAACAACTGTTTTATCCTGTGAATAAAAGTATATGTTTTTGTCAGTGTACCATGGTAATAACAGAAGCGTAATGCAATATTGTGTGAGGACAATTCACTATTGTCGACCGTGGCGACCGTGGCTCAGGGGGTTGGGAATCGCATCTGTAACCGGAAGGTCGCCGGTTCGATCCCTGGGCTCTCTGTCCTGGTCGTTGTGTCCTTGGGCAAGACACTTTACCCTACTTGCCTACTGGTGTTAGCCAGAGGGGCCGATGGCGCGATATGGCAGCCTCGCTTCTGTCAGTCTGCCCCAGGGCAGCTGTGGCTACACCTGTAGCTGCCTCCACCAGTGTGTGAATGTGAGAGTGAATGAATAGTGGTATTGTAAAGCGCTTTGGGTGCCTTGAAAAGCGCTATATAAATCCAATCCATTATTATTATTATTATTATTATTTATGCACAATAAATAAAGGAGCATAGCGCCACAATTTCTGTTCAGCGCCAGACTTGCTTGTAACCTATATCACCAGTTATGTTAAGAAAAATGACGCATTAACTACAACAGCAGACTGACCTTTGTGTAAATGCTTGGAGCAGACTAACCTGTGAGCTGGAGTGTTCTGGGACGTTATATTTTGTCTTTGAATGGCTGCAATCCAGTCGCCTCTTTGTTACTTCGGAAACATGGCTCGAACAATTTCTCTTCAACGACGTAATCCGATAAAAACGATCTCTTTACCCGTCGGCTTCCCGTGGCTGTCATGCGACCGGCTATTGCAGTTAATAACACAACAGCTTCTTGACATTTTTGTGTTTCTTTTTATCGCTGTATAGCTGATTTCAATTGAAAGCCTGCGTGCGCTAGTACCTCTTGCCACGAGTTCCCAGAATTCTTTGCGGTTTTACCCCTGAATGACGTCACATTTTCAATCTCTATAGTGAGAAAAACCTCTTTGAAAAATCGAGGAGGGAGAGCATCATAACGGGAACCTGAGAGCTTCATGTGAGCAACCAACTCCTGCAGGCAGAGCAAGGAAACTGGCTCGAACCTGTCAAAGACAGCAGAACTAGGGACAGGGGTAGAAGGGTCGAGAACGGACTGGGAAGTCTGCGCTTTGACAGATGGCACTTTATCAATAAAAAAGTGTAGGAAGTTTTCACAAATTTCCTGAGAAGACTCGACACCAGCAGTCTGTGGAGCGTGAAGGACCATGCCAATAGTCTTAAATAAGACATGAGGCTTACGACAATTTGCCTGAATAATAGCAGCAAAATGTTTCCTCTTAGCATCTTTTACAGTTTTCTGGTAAGAATTCCAGTAGTCTTGTAACATTTGGTATGACACCTGCAGTTGATCCTTCATCCATTTACGTTCAGCTCTCCTACACTTTCTTCTGGCAGCCCGGGTGTCTTCATTCAGCCAGGGTTCAGATTTGGCTTTTGCTTGCCTAAGCTTAAAGGGGGCCACTGAATCTAAAGCAGTTTGACAGACAGAGTAAAACCACGTACTCAGCTCTTCTGTATCATTGCATATGAAATCAGGAAGGCCGCCGTTTGGATTAAAAACAATAGAGAACTGTCCAGCAGAGGAAGGGTTAAAAATACGACAGCTCCTAGCAGCAACAGGAGGAAGATTAACTTTGGTACAAGGAAGGAAAACCTCAAACAGGACGGGCCTATGGTCTGAACATACAACATCGCAAACCTCTAAGTTAGAGACAGGTAAATTATGAGTTAAAACAAGATCCAACGTGTGCCCATATTTTTGTGTAGGCAACTATATGCTTTAGCAAAAAGGAAAGTTTGAAGCCTAATCTTGAAAGTAGAGATAGTGTCTGTCTCCTGAATGCAAACTGGAAGCTGGTTCCACAGAAGAGGGGCCTGAAAACTGAAGGCTCTGCCTCCCATTCTACTTTTAAATACTCTAGGAACAACAAGTAGGCCTGCAGAGCGAGAGCGAAGTGCTCTAATAGGGTGATATGGTACTAGAATAGAATAGTATAGAATAGAAAACTTTATTTGTCAATTTCTTCAAATGTACTTGCCATACAAAGGAACTGAAATTACGTTTCACACTGTCCCATGCGTAGACATTGACAACAATAAAGTGCAGATGCACAACAAAAACAGCCCTAACAATGAGGTAATATTAAATAGGTAACAGGGTAGACAAAAAATAAATAAAATAAAGTGTTCCAACAGTGTTCCCTGGAAAATAGTATACTAGTCTACTTGAGGTAGTCCCAGGTTGTGGTTGGTAGGGGTATTTTGTTTTAATGCAGCATAAGACTATAGCAGCAGTAATAGTAATATAATAATATAAATAGTGCTAAAAGAAATACTAAAAATATATAGCAGCAGGTGTGTGCAATTGCAATGCAGAGGTAGTTGTTTCCAGTCAGGAATGTTTTCCAGTTCTTGATTCAGAGAGTGTTTCCTTGTTGGAGAGTGTGCGTGGATGGGGGGTGGGAGGGGTAGAGTCCAGTCTGTCTTCCTATACTTCTGCCAATCTGATGATTCTGCTGGCTGGGAGCCGGGAGGGAAGAGAGTTCAGCAGTCTCACAGCCTGGTGGATGAAGCTGTTGGTGAGCCTGGTAGTGCGGGAGTGGAGACTTCTGTATCTCTTTCCAGAGGGCAGGAGGCTGAACAGACAGTGCGTGGGGTGGGTTGCATCGTTGACAATTGTGATGGCTTTGCGGGTGAGGCGAGTGGTGTAAATGTCTTGCAGGGAGGGGAGTGGTACACCAACTATCCTCTCAGCTGTTCTCACAATGCGTTGTAGAGCTTTCCTGTTATAGTCAGTGCAGCTACCGCCCCACACAGTGATGCAGCTGGAGAGGATACTTTCAATAGTTCCTCTGTAGAATGTGGTCAGGATGGGTGGTGGAGCACTTGCCCGCTTGAGTTTGCGCAGGAAGTAGAGGCGCTGTTGTGCTTTTTTGGCCAGTGATGCTGTGTTGGTGGTCCAAGAGAGGTCCTCACTGATGTGCACCCCCAGGAACTTGGTGCTGCTCACCCTCTCCACCGCAGCGCCGTCGATGGTCAAGGGGGGGTGACAGGTGTGGCCTCTCTGGAAGTTGACAATAATCTCCTTGGTCTTACTAACATTTAGCAGGGGGTTGTTGTCTCTGCACCACGTGGTCAGGAGCTCAACCTCTTTCCTGTAGTGGATCTCATCGCCCTCAGTGATGAGCCCCACTAGCGTTGTGTCGTCCGCAAACTTCACAAGGTGGTTGGAGCTGTAGGTTGGTGTGCAGTCATGTGTCAACAGGGTGAAGAGCAGAGGACCAGAGGTGGGACCAAGTCATTGTTTTGCAAGTCTCAAGTAAGTCTCAAGTCTTTATCCTCAAGTCTCAAGTCAAGTCTCAAGTAATGTCAGGCCAGTCAGAGTCGAGTCTCAAGTCACTGGTGTAAAAGTCCAAGTAAAGTCACAAGTCTGAAACTTTGAATTTCAAGTCCTTTCGAGTCTTTAAAAAAAAAAACGAAAAAATAATGTTGCAGTTATGCTAAATGTAAATATTAGACCATGTAATTTTAAAATCTGTGTTTTTCTCAACACATGACAAAATAGTGAACTTAGAAAATATACACAAATTGTGAAATTGCACCTCTTTAAAATGCAGCTCAATTAAACCTAGCTCCAAGAATAATTTTCACCGACAGTTCTGAGATAAGCTGCATGTTATTCTTGGATGCGGTTGTAGGACCGGCTTTAAAATCGCATGACAAAAATATCATACACATTAAAAAAAACTGTATCACCAACGTAGCCTGGACAACATTTGCTAGTTAGATGAAGTCAGCTATCTCATCGTAGCATATTTATATGCATATTTATAATCATACGGTTCTTGGAGTGAGTGCATACACTCATGAAGTTTAGTAACTTCAGGTCACTGCAACAAGCCCAGGTACAGTTTACCGACGGATGGGTGCAGGACCTTGAAATGCACCGTGTAGAAAGTAAAGACCATCGTACGTATCATAAGTTTACCAGTCTCACAAATCGTCTTCATAAATACACATTCGTTAACCGTTTATTAATAGGACCTTTGAGCTCAACGGTAATTAATTAGTAGTGGAAATAATTTCTGGTAGCATCACAGAAATGTAGCAGTGACAATAATACTGTATGCTGTAATCGTACTGGGCAACTGGTGATACAAAACAACTGTTTTATCCTGTGAATAAAAGTATATGTTTTTGTCAATGTACCATAATAACAGAAGCGAAACGCAATATTGTGTCAGGACAATTCACTATTTATGCACAATAAATAAAGGAGCATAGCGCCACAATTTCTGTTCAGCGCCAGACTTGCTTGTAACCTATATCACCAATTATGTTAAGAAAAATGACGCATTAACTACAACAGCAGACTGACCTTCGTGTAAATGCTTGGAGCAGACTAACCTGGGAGCTGGAGTGTTCTGGGACGTTATATTTGATCTTTGAATGGCTGCAATCCAGGCCATCCGTCGCGTCTTTGTTACTTCGGAAACATGGCTCGAACAATTTCTCCTCAACGACGTAATCCGATAACAACCGATCTCTTTACCCGTCGGCTTCCCGTGGCTGTCATGCGACCGGCTATTGCAGTTAATAATACAACAGCTTCTTGACATTTTTGTGTTTCTTTTTATCGCTGTGTGACTGATTTCAATTGAAAGCCTGCGTGCGCTAGTACCGCTTGCCACGAGTTCCCAGAATCCTTTGCGGTTCTACCCGTGAATGACGTCACATTTTCAATCTCTATATAATATGCATGTTAAATTTTATATTTGGGGTGAAATATCAAGTCTTTTCAAGTAAACCGGTTCAAGTCCAAGTCAAGTCACAAGTCTTACAACATTTTTTCAAGTCAAGTCTAAAGTCATAAAATTAATGACTCGAGTCTGACTCGAGTCCAAGTCATGTGACTCGAGTCCACACCTCTGCAGAGGACTGAGCACACAGCCTTGTGGAGCCCCCATGCTCAGGGTGATGCTGTTTGAGACCTTGTTGCCCACTCGCACCGCTTGAGGCCTCTGGCTGAGGAAATCCAGCAGCCAGTTGCAGAGGGAGGTGCTGAGGCCCAGTCTGTCCAGTTTACAAATGAGTTGTTGTGGTATTATGGTGTTGAATCCTGAGCTAAAGTCTATGAACAGCATTCTCACATATGAGTCTTTCTTGTCCAGATGAGTTAGGGCTGGGTGGAGGGCAGAGCAGATTGCATCCTCTGTGGATCGTTTCGCTCTGTATGGGAACTGGTATGGGTCCAGGGTGGGAGGTAGGGTGGATTTGATGTGTGACATGACTAGTCGTTCAAAGCACTTCATAATAATGGGTGTCAGTGCCACGGGGCGGTAGTCATTGAAACAGGCTGGGGATGGTTTCTTTGGCACAGGTATGATGGTGGCAGTCTTGAAGCATGATGGGACAGTGGCTTGCCTCAGGGAGGTGTTAAAGATGTCTGTGAAGACATTCTTCAGCTCCTCTGTGCAGTCTTTCAGCACACTACCAGGGATGTTATCTGGACCCGCTGCTTTCCGGGCGTTGATGGTGATGAGTGTCCTCTTCACGCTGGCAGCAGACAGGCACAGAGGCTGGTCGTGTGGAGGTGGTGGTGTTTTCTGTGGGCGTGTGTTGTTCTGTGCTTCAAATCATGCAAAGAAGCTGTTCAGGTTGTTGAGCAGAGTGGTGTCGCTCTCACAGCTATGCGCTACAGGCTTGTAGTCTGTAATAGCCTGGATGCCTTGCCATAGGCTTCTTGCGTCCTTGCTATCATTGAAGTGGGAGGTTATCTTGTGTGTGTAGTCCTGTTTCGCTTTCCTGATGCCACGTGACAGGTTGGCTCTCGCTGTTCTCAGGCCTATTTCATCCCCAGCTCTGAAGGCCTTGTCTCTGGCATTAGCATAACAGTGAGGTGATCAGAGGTGCCGATATGGGGGAGGGGGGTGGCTTTGTATGCTCCATTTTCCTGTGTGTAGACCAAGTCCAATATGTTGTCCCCCCTTGTTGGAAAATGTACATGCTGATGAAACTTTGGGAGAGCAGTTTTAAGATCAGCATGATTAAAGTCTCCTGCGAGGATGATGAAACCGTCTGGGTGTGCTGTTTGTTGCTCACTGATGGCCTGATACAGTTCGTTCAGCGCCGCATTTCTATCGCTGTTGTTACTAGATGGAGGTATATAAGTAGCAACCAACAAGATCGAACTTACCTCCCTGGGCAAATAGAAAGGGCGACACTTCACGATCATGAACTCCGCCAGTGATGAGCAGTGTTTGCGTACTACAGTGGCATCACGACACCACTCGTCACGGATGTAAACACAGACCCCACCACCTCGGGTCTTGCCTCCGTCTACGAGAGCCCTGTCGGCTCTGTAGCATGCTAGCTGCTCCAGTTGTATGGCCGAGTCCGGAATGTTGTCATTAAGCCATGTCTCAGTGAAAACTAGCACACAACAGTCACTTACTTTGCGATTCGCTGATCTCAGAAGTCGTATGTTGTCCATTTTATTGTCCAGAGATCGTACGTTGGCCAAGAGGATCGATGGTATGGCTGGGCGAGTTGGCTTAGCCTCAAGCCTGACTCAGACACCTCCGCACTTGCCCCGCTTCCTTGTCCTAGCGCACCGCTTTCGACACCTCCTTGCCCAGGAAGGGGTAGCAGGCGAGTCCGGTGAGTTGCTAGGCCAGCTAGCAGGCTGTCGCAGAAGTCCTATCTCCCTTAGCATCTCAATGTTAGTGTTCAAAACTTGGCAAATCTTGCTTCTCCGAATGTGTAAGAGAGCCTGACGACTGTACACATATTCCGACGTGGACTGCCGAGAAACACTTGCAGAAAGACACTTACTTGACGAACAAAACACCACATTTTCAGGAGAGCGTGAGGTCGCTGCGTCTACATGCACCGCCATAGTAGGAAAAAGGTCATTAAGATAAGATGGGCTGCTTTGTTTGTTCCCACCTGAGAAGGTGAAACAGGAAACGCTTTGTTGCTGTTTGTCGGTGTGACCGTGTGTGCGTGCTTAAACTGGGTTATTCGCTCAGACTGCAGCGGCCGCGACTTCTGATTCATGTTCAGTAAATTATTAATGCTCTCTCTCTCGTTGAGTTATAATGCTCGCTCGCCCACCGAATACAGCCGCGACGAGGTGGGGGCGGGGTTATTCCATGTTTTATTAACACGCACACACATAAGAGGCCAGTGTGCTCGTTCGGCGTTACAGCCTGTTCTCACTGGAGGGATTAGTGAGGATATGGGGGAGGGGAAACGTGCTCGCCGGGACTCAGAGCCCGCGGCGTCTGTTCAAAGCCTCGACCTCCTTTACTCCTCCTCTCCTCTCCTCTCGTACTACCCCACCTCACTTTGTTTCTTCACCTCCTCCTGATACTCATTCCCTGTTTGTTCAGCTTCGTGCCTGTACCTGATGAAATTTGGTGTCACCTGACCTCCTCTGTCTCCATAGGACGCCGAACAGCAGATCTGCTGTCGTTTATTAAACGGTTGTTGTTACTGGTGTTACCGTCACAAACAGCTGCGTTTCTGTCATTGTTTGAAGTTGTTGTGCGATTGGTGGTTGCGCATCCACCTGAAATATTAACAAACCTAGGAAGCTGGACTGGAGCCACAACACTGATGCTCTTTACAGGAAGGGTCAGAGCAGACTCCACCTGCTGAGGCGGCTGAGGTCATTTGGAGTCCAGGGAGCGCTTTTAAAGACCTTCTATGACTCTGTGGTGACATCTGTCATTTTTTACAGTGAGGTATGTTGGAGCAGCAGTTTATCGGCAGCTGAGAGGAAGAGGTTGGGTAAACTCATCAGGAAGGCCAGCTCTGTTCTGGGATGCACCCTGGACCCAGTGCAGGTGGTGGGAGACAGAAGGACTGTGGAAAAATAACATCTCTGATGGACAGAGCCTCCCACCCCATGCATGTAAGTGTTGCTGCAGAGCTGCTTCTGTGACCGACTACTGCATCCTCGATGCATGAAGGAGCGTTTCTGCAGGTCCTTCCTACCTGCAACTGTCAGACTGCACAATCAGAACTGCTCCCAACAAACACGGATGTTTACATCAGCGCTGTAACTGCACTCATCAACCAAACAACTACTACTGTTATAGCTGCATATTACCTATCTCAGTTTATATAAAAAAACCCTATACTTTAATAACTGTACTTTAATAAACTGTCTGTTTTTGTAATTATTGTCCATAAATATTTTTTTCTGTAAAAATTGTTTGTTTCTCTCTTCTGTTTGTAGATGTGCTTTTATTCTGCTGCTGTTACAACCAATTTTCCCCTTGTGGGACAATTAAAGGATTATTCTATTCTATTCTTTTAAGCTCTAAAAACTGCAGTCCCTCTGACAGCCACCAGAGATTAAATGTTCCCACACATCAAGGTGAGTTTGATGGGCCGCTCCCCTGTTTCAGTAACCTCTGCAGGTACCTTTCACAGGTGAAACAAAATGAACGCTGTTAGACTAAGGATTCTCTAAAAACTTTACCTGTAAAGACTGATTTCTTAAATCCAGCTTCACACACAGAGTTACAGAGTGAGTGTCTGAGAGCAGGCTGTACATGAGCCTTTATACATGTGACGTTTCATGTCCACTTTAACTAAGAACATGTTCTTATCTTGTGGTGCAAACTGATATCACAGGAAAGTTTGCAGTACGTTGCAGCCTATACAACCCAAATTAAAAGATATATGCCTTTAAAGGACTTTTAAAATAATTTTGGCATAAAGAAGGATCACTGCATCAACAAAAACAATTTTCACCCAGACTAAGTCTATTTTAATCTTTAATGAGATCATTAAAAATGCTTCTCTGCCTGCTGCCCTCAGAGTTTAAACGTGAATGTTCACGTACAGAGAAACAGCCTGTCCCTTTAAGGTAAATCTGGATTTCAGTGCACACATGATGGCAGCAGATTAGTCATCAGGAAATGCTCACGCATGCATACATGATCACACACACACGTGATCATGTATGCATGCGTGATGTCCTGGCCTACATCTGCTCAGCTCTTTATCACAGCTCACTGACCCACTCTCTCTCTTTGTGTGTGTGTGTGTGTGTGTGTGTGTGTGTGTGTGTGTGTGTGTGTCACACTGGGCACTAGGCCAATAGTGCAGCTGGATTTGTGTCATATGACCTGAATCTGAGGTTGTCATTCTTAAGCTTGAGGTTAAACCTGATGAGTTTCACTTTGTGCAATTTTCAGCCATCTTTAAACAATGGGTGGAAACAAAGAGACTGAATTGCTGTTTGTCTGTCTGTTTGATTGAAAAAGAACAAAAGACTCTTGGGCGCTGTGGTTTACATTCATCCTAAAGCTGACGTTAAAGTTACTGCCAACACCATTTTTAAAGTGGTACACAACCTGCAGACTCTCTCTCTGGATGCTCCTAATTTTTATTCTTAGTGATTCTAACAGTTGTAATCTCAAGAAATCACTGAACAATTTATTTCAACATGTCACTTGTCCTACAAGGCATAATAAAACGCTGTATTTGTGTTATGGACCAATTAAGGGGGCATATAAGTCTGTGGCCGGACCTGCACTATGTTCCTTGGATCACAATGTTATTCACCTCCTCCCTGCCTACAGATCTGTGATTAGGAGGGAGAAGGCCTGTGTGAAGCGGACTAATGTCTGGACAAAAGACAGTTGTGTTGCCCTTCAGGGGTGTTTTGATTGCACTGACTGGTCCTGGTTTCAAGAGAACACTTGTGATTTGGATGAACTCACCGATGTGGTGTGTAGCTACTAGGGGTGCAACGATATTCGTATCGATATTGAACCGTTCGATACAGTGCTTTCAGTTCGGTACGCATATGTATCGAACAATACAAAATTTTTAATCCTTGCAACATGGCAAACTGAACCTCCCCCACCCTCATTCAGATCTGGCCTTTGGAATTATTTTGGTTTTCTGTGACGTATGACCCTGAAGGTAAGCGCGTCATGGACTAAAGTAAAACAGTATGTCGGATGTGCCACCAATGCTCAATTACATTGGTGGGAACTACTGCGTTAGCGCAGTTAGCTCGTTAACGTGTTGGCCGTCCAGCCCCACGAACGGGGCGATCCGCGGTAGCTCTTTAACGGAGATTTGCCGTGTTGTGCCGTTAACGTCATTTCAGATTAACGCTGACAGCACTAGTGGGAACACAACGAGTATCACTGCACATTTACACCGACATCATCCTCGTGCAAAGACAAGTGGAAGCAGACAAAAACAACAAGCACGCATGCTACACACTTTACCCGAGTCATTTAGACAGCCGTTAGCACAGGATTCTCCTTATGGGGACCTGATATGTTTAATATGCTGCTGAGAATATAGCCCAGAAGAAGCGTATAGTATAGCTTTTATTTTGGAAAGAGCCATTTCTCTGTAATAAACTCTCTTTTCCAAAGATGAGCGATTCCTCAATCAGATACAGGGCTCGCAAAATCGCTAGCCCGACGTCCCGGGGCTAGCGATTTTTCCAGTCCAGCTACCAAAATCTATCTCTGCCCTGCCCGTCGGCCTATTGTAGGAAGGAAAAATATACAGGTATGTCAATGCTTTTGCATTCTTTCGGAAATGTAGCTGGGTAATTATGTCATTGGCATCGGTGAGCCACTGTCAATATGTGACATATTGAAATCGCGTTTGAATTTGCGCTTGTTTTTTGCTTTCACTTTGCAATTGTGTGAACTGTGTATAGAGAGCGACAGCACTGATCTGTGAGTGATGATAATTTGTGCACCAATTCCTCTGACATCGTCTTATCAATCGTTAGCTTACTATGCAAACATGACAAGTTTGCATAGTAAGCTAAAACGGAGAAGTTATGACAAATCAGACTATAAGGCAAAAAGAAAGTGCAGCTTTATGGTTTCATGGACAAAATAATTTCTGTGGCTGCAATATGATGAGCTAAATAACCAGGGCTGCACATAAGTGGTGCGCAGGTGCGCATTCGCTGTCAAAATAAAAAACGTGCACCAGATAAGAAGTTGCAACGCGTGTTTGCGTACATAAGATTTTCTGGAGGAGGACAGACATTTGTTTAGAACTCTTAAAGATGCCGAAGAAGCTCCTTTAAGCAATTACTGTGATGTTCCTCCACCTCCAAAGAAATGTCAGGAGTCCGAACCACAAAAGAAGCACGTATTCTCGGAAAAGTGTTTGCAGGAGGTGAGCTGGCTTCAAACAAATGATGAACGCACAGAGATGTGGTGCGGAATGTGCCGTGAAAATCCCACTCTAGCGGACAAAAACAGCCTTTTATATGGACGCAAACGCGTGTTGCACCTTCTTATCTGGTGCGCGTCTTTTATTTTGACAGCGAATGCGCACATGCGGACCACTTATGTGCACCTGTGTAAATAACATATTGTTCTGCCGGGTGTGTTGTTGGTTTTCCCTCGATTTCTGAGTCGACAAGCGCCTTTGTTACTGGGACCAGTCATTTTAAGAAAGGCCCCCTTTAGAACCCATGAGAAATGCAAGAAATGCATTATTGCTCGGTCTGCAATATCTTTCCCAGAACAAACACCAATTGCAAATAACATACTAAAAATAAACCTGAAAATCTGTTTAGAACAGCTACTATGTTGCAAAGAGTGAACTACCACTGGCAAAATTTAGCAGTCTTTGCAAACTTCAAAAAGCAAATGTCCTCGATCTTGGTTCCACTTGCCTCTTACCCGTGACTTCAGTGGAAATTTCAGATTCAGGATCTGACACAGACTGATTCATGTCCTACACAGTTCTTACAAGTTCATAGAAATTTCTGTTCAATTAGAACCAAGTATTTGAGTTGATGATTGTAATTTTTATACAATGTTGTAATTTGTTTTTCAACAATTTTTTGATTAATGTTTTGTTTCCTTTACAATATTATACTTTAATGTATAATATTGTAAAGGAAACAAAACAGGAAACAAAACATCAATCAAAAAATTGCTCTCTTTTTTTATTCAGGTTACTTAAATTTATTTTAGGCTACCAAAAACTGAAGAGTTCCTGCCCGAAGGGCTACCAGGGATTTTGAAATTTTGCGAGCCCTGAGATATATTTATTTATTTTTATTACTTTTTTGTTTCAGCAACATTAAATTTAAAAACTGTACTTTTGAGTTAAAATATATATTTATAATTTTAATAAATGACAAATTAAAAAGGCATGAACATTTTTTTTTTGTATCGAAAGAATATCGAACTGTGACACCAAAGTATCGAACCAAACCGTGAATTTTGTGTATTGTTGCACCCCTAATATATATGTATATTTCTGAATTTGGCTGTTTCTACCCTCGATACAAAAAGACCTAAAAATATGAAATCCACAGCTGTCTATGAAATTCATGACCATAAAGCGCACACACCTGGAGCTGAGCGCGATGTCTATGAATAAATGTGGACAGTATGATGATGTCAGCCTAAAGTATGGAAGCTTTAATGGTCCAAAAGCCCTAAATCATAAAGAGCTGACATGTTGACAGGATACTTCCTGCTGTCTGTAAACACAAATAAAAGAGATGAACAGAGTCTGGTGAACACTCTCATCCCTCCACCAGTTTAGCTTATTTGTAGTTTGCATGTGAAGACGAGCCCTGGATGCTCCCCACAAGAAAATCATCAGTGTTCGTTTGGTGCCATTTACCTCGAAAGCAATGCTGTTTACAATGATTCAAAAACATTACCATACAGATTTACATCAGAAAAAGAACATTTAAATAATGTATTCCATAATTTAACAAACATGAAGGAACAAGGTGCAGTCATTCAAACTACATCAGAATCTTTTCTCATAGTCCAAAGATTTCTGGCGTGATGTAGTCTTTCAGTGCTCAAATGTGCAAAAAGATCAAGAGAAATAAAATCTGTTCAACAGGAACCACAAATCAAGCTGTCAAGCTTTCAGTACCAGAACCTACAGAGGAAGTACAAGTTTGAATTTCACGTAAACCTTTGACTATGAGGTAAAGCTCTGTGCCCTGGGAGCTGCACCTCTGCAGGGGTTTTGGGGGCTGTTCAAAGAGACAGGACCTTAAAGTGAAAGTCTGGTATAAAAATCTCCAATGCTGTAGCGTCTCGTGATTTGAGACTAACTTGAGTCCCTGAACTGGACCTCCCGACTGCGTTTGTGCCGTTGATGCCATTTTTAATGACACCATCTGACCAATAAAATGGCTGTTGTGTGTATCTGCAGTGTGAGGAGTCATGCTGCAGATGAGCAGGACACGTTAAACTTTAACTGGAGACTGAACTGTTTGGCTGCAGCTAACGTTACAGTTTTCATTGCTTCAAAGTTTATAAATGCATAAATGTGGAGCTTTGTAGAAGTGAAATTAGTCTCTGAGTATTCAGCACATAGTGACACAACAAAGTTTACAGTACAGATTATGAATATTTCTTTGTATATTAAAGTTCCTGTAAATATTTGATGATCTGGCGCTACACTGATAAACTGGTAAAAACGGGCGATTATTATCGTGCAGCTGAACAAAAACAATCTCAGAAAGGTATTTCTGCCAGTGAAACACATTTAACAGATGCATCACATGTTGGGCATGTTTATGCCTGAGCTGCCAGCACATTCGTATTCAGAACATGATTAACAACAAACCCAAATGGGTTTATTTGGAGGACAGAAACTACAAAGGACTTAACCTGATGAATAAACGGTAACAAATCAATTGCCTTGAAAACACTAAATGTAATAAATCTTTTATGTAGGCAACACAAACTGACATTACTAATTGTATTTTCTTTTAACCTTTGATTAACGTGTCTGTTCCACTGTTTATTCATTTGTTACCAACAAATTCATTCATCCTTCTCATTGGTTTGTTTACCTACTTGTTTTCCAATTAACTAGTTTTGCTGATTTATATAATTTCCATGTAATTTTTGTATCTTTAAGTCTCCATTATATTCCTAAATTCTTTATGAGCTTTAATAGTAAATTATCTACACTAATATTTAAAGAGATAAATATACTGAAGTAGTAACTTTATTGTGTAGATGATTAAAGGCTCGTATTTCTTATATTTGGTGGATGTGCTGGCACACTTTTTGTTTGTTTGTTTATTAGACTTTATTGAGCCTTTTTCTATGTCACATGTATGTTTCATTAAAGCAAATGTCTCACTGTGTACAACAAATATGTCAGCTGTTTATTGGTTGATGCTATCCAGCATCTGCTGGGCTTCAAGTGTGCAAATTAAATTTCCGCTTTTTTTGCAGAATGCAGAGTTTGAGTTCTTTTTTGTAAACTGCAACACATGAACAGGTAAAGACTTTGTGTCATTATTGCTTCTCGTGTCTTTGTTTAACATTAAACTCCCTGATTTTTGAGAAAAATCCACAGATTACAAAAATCCTGTGAGGTTAAAAAGAGCTGGAAGGACGTTTACAGGAATCTCTGCTACAGTGAAAGCAGAGAGCAACAACTTTGAAGATTAGCAATGACATTAGTAAATACATGAATGTTTTATCGGAGTGAAAGTCTGGGGAAACTTCCAGCAGACTCCCCTCTGTGCTCGTAGTGTGCTTCAGTGACTAATTCAAAAAGTTTCTTGATGTACAAACGCTGACATCTTATCTTGAAAAGGTTTTCTTCAAAAAAACAAAACAAAAATGTTCAACAGATAAACAGAAAATCTTTTTGCCTTCAGGAGGACGGAGAAAGAAGATAAACATGCAGCACCATTGGAGGAAGAGAAGGGGAAAGGGTCCCCGTCAAACGTGTGCGTCAAACATCTGCCACACACACACACACTTCCTGTTTAGTGCACTGTGGAGGATTAAGCCATTAACCCTCCCAGAAACAATCCTGCTCTGTGTGGTCACGTGCACCGTCCGCAGATTAAAACATGGAGACAGAATTTGAAGCAGGCTTCTGTTTGCGTGCTGAAGAAACGCTGCTACTTCCATCGAGAAGTCACTGCTGAACACTCAAACTCCTCGTTCAGGTGTCTCTGAATCTTCCTTGTCCTCTGGTGATGTCGGCGAGATGAGCGTGTCCATTTCTTCTGCCGCGCCGCTCGGTGCAGGTATACCAGCGGCCGCTGCTGCCGATGCCATCTTCTCATAGGTCCTCCTACGCTGCCGCCGCAGCGTCTGGCTCTGGAGCTCCTTCACCTCCTGCAGGACCTCCTGCGCCTCCTTCCACGAGGACACAGCCTCTTCCAGGAGCCGCTCAGCCTCGGCACGCCTCTGCTCCACCTCTGAGTTATCCTCAGACAGCTGGGTGGCTGGTGGAGGTGGGGAGGGGTGGTGGCTGTCAAGGGTTCTTGGTTGTGAGGACTCGAAGGATCTGGACAGGGTCGGGGAGTTCTGGCTCTGAAGAGGAGACTCCTCATTGCTCCCTAGATGAGGAGAGTCAGTCTCACTGCCTCGTGGCGAACCATATCCTTTAACCTGAGAGAAGTCAGATCGTCCGACGCTCAGAGGCGAGTCGGATGGCTTCTGTATTGGAGAGCTGCCTTGCTTGTTGGGAGAGGCAGCGGATGGTCCTTTGAGTTTTGGAGATCGAGCTGCATCGGTGCTCTTTGACCGAGGAGAGCCACTCAGCCTGGGAGAGTCGCTGACTTTAGCAGCGGCTGCATGGGATCCTCTGGAGTGAGGTGAGTCAGTTCCTTTGGACCGATTCTTCTTGGCTTTGGACCGAGGAGATTCTCTTCCTCTGAGGCGAGGAGAGTCGCTGCTCCGGCTCCTCGGAGATCCCGATGACCTGCTAAAGATGGCGACAAAAATCTGATTTTAAGTTCAACAATCAGTATTAAATTAATCTTTCCAACCATTTGAGAACTTTGTGTTTTCTTCTTTACAAACTGCAGTACCACAAACACAAATATGTTTGGTACTGCATCAAACATACTGTAACAGACAGATCATGGGAAAAGTCTTTTTGGAATTTGATTTTGGGATATGCAATCTACATTTTATATATCTGCTTTGCAAATCAAAGCACAAATATTGATGTGAACTAATCAATAATGTCAATTATTAATTAAGGTGCTAAAACTGACCTGGAGTGAGGTGACTCTGAGCCCCTGAGGTGATGGAGTCGAGGAGAGTTGATGCCCTTCAGATAAGGTGAACTGCCCTCTCGTTCTCGCTCTGCTTTGGTCTTCTGCAGCTCCTGTCAGAAACAACATTACCCATATAAGATGGCAGCACGTGCTGATGTATAGGGGCACAGTGCTCCCAGCTACTGTGTACCCTTTTTGTGTTGTTTATTTCTCTTTTTCTTCCTGCAATGCACTGATTACTTTCAGCTGTCGGGAACTAATCGACATCGGCGTCAGCCTGAACCTTTACATTGGATTGGACTGACATTATTCCACCTGAGTTTCAAGACCATCAGGGCTCCGTGGGTTATTGTTGGGAGCGCCAAGCGTTGCAGACAGCGCAAGGAGAGGAAACAAAAGTGGAGAAGCAGAGCTGGCTATCAGGTCCAGCTGTGAAAACAACACTACAAACCCCGCTTCTGTCCATCTTCAACACCAACGCCAGATCCCTTGCAAACGAAACAGCTACAATCAGAGATTTACTACAACCGTGTCGTCTACAGATTGTAACTGAGTGCTGACACCATCCAAAAATCCTTAATGCCTCAGTGGAGTTATCGGGCCAGAGCCTACACCATCGGGACCACAACAAAGACTCCTGTAAGGGAAAGGGCGGAGAGTCATAGTTACCATTGTTTACAGCTGCCCCCCGCAATGCTGACGTTAGCTCGCCACTCAACCACCTCCAACAACACCTAAACAGCAAAGAGAGCACCCGGAGGGCATCCATATTGTTGCTGGGGACTTTAATAAGGCACGAAATCTGAAGGCCCGGCTCTGATCAGAACTCAGCCTTCAGGCTGAGGGACAGTTCTCTTTACAGCGCTACCAGAGGACAGACATCAAACAGGACAAGGAGGCCTACAGGAGAAGCGTAGAGGGCTTCCTCACTGATAACAACCCCTGCCAGGTGTGAAGAGGTAACCAAGCTCTCACCAACTACAAAGACCAGCAGAGCCTGTTGGCAGCAGACGACACCACCGTGGTTGGGCTCATCTTTGATGGAGATGAAACAGGGTACAGGGCGGAGGAAGAGAATTTGTCCTGCTAGTGCTTGCAAAATAACCATAAGCTAACTTGATGTATGCTCAATCATCCAGGTAAGGAAATCCCAAAGAGTTCATTCTGTTTGTGGCGTAGCGTGGTTTGTAGCTCAGCCACAGAGGAAGGGTGGTGTCAGGGAGGCTGACGCACACACCTGACCTCATCATGTAATCATGCCTCCCCTTTTAAGGACAATCCTGGGGCTGGATGACAGAGCGGTATGTAATAATAATAATAATGGGATAAGCTATTTTGAACGAGTTTTGAGTTGGGACTTAAAGAGAGAAAAGGAAGAGATATTTCTTAAATCAGGAGGAAGGGAATCCAGAGTCGTGGAGCAGCTGAAAGCCCTGCTCCCCATGGTGGCAAGACGGGGAGGGGACAGAGAGAGAAAGAGAAGAAGAAGATCTGAGACACCGAGATGGGATGGTGATCTGAACCAGGTCAGAGAGATATGTGGTGTTGGTGGGCAGGGTGTTATGTGTCCAGGCCCTCCAACACCCTCCCTTGGTCTGAGAGGGACATACAGTGTACGGATAAGGTACCAAGGCCAGCCTTAGTGGACACAGGCTGCAGACCGTGGTTCGATCCGGGGCATTGCTGGAGGCTGAGTGTGTGGAGGTTAAGTGTGTATGTATGAGGACATACATAATATCCCATAGTGCCACTGCAAATTAAATGCAAGGTCAGTGAATAGAATAATCCTTTAATCCTTTAATTGTCCCACAAGGGGAAATTTGGTTGTAACAGCAGCCAGAAAGACACACATACAAACAGGACACAGGACACAGAAACACACAATGTCTTCTTACATATTTACATCAAGGACAATGGTTACTATAAACAGTGTGCTGTACAGTTATTAAATTAAATTAAATTAACTACAGATAAGAGGCAAACCAGGTTGTAGTGCGAATTGGTTGATTAAATGATTGCAGTTACAGCGCAGATGTAAACATCTATGATCGTTGGGAGCAGTTTTGATTGTACAATAAAGGCTGCAGTTATCCTGTGCACCCCTTAATTCTGGGGACAGATTGGCCAGGCTTTAATAACCTATTGGGGCAGTGTGTTGGGATGTGTTCATGACCTTTAGCAGAATGTAGCATCTGCGATGCATTCAGCGGTGACACGGGGTCGTCCAACGCTGACGGCCCCGCCAGCTCCAGTTATTCACTCAACTGGAGCAGTCTTGTGATGACAGGTATGTCAGGCATTTGTGGTGCCTGATTGCAAGGGTAGCGAAGTTTATTGTTTACATGGCTTATCCTGCACATCCACAAACGTCCACTACCGGCAGCAAATCCAATCGGCTGTGACAAAGTGAACTAATGTCAGTGCTATAGTTCAGGTTTTGTTATGGTCTGATTAATAGAACTTCCACCTGGTGGACCTAAAAGTGTCAATCCAAAGCACAAGTATTGTCATTTATCTTATAAAAAATAATTGCCACCTAAGCCAGTTGACATCATGAAAATGATCAGTAAACGAATCTATACATTTATGAATGAAGCAGTCAAACCTGCAGTCTCATCTCCTCCAGCAATTCCTGAGCTCGCTGCATCCTCTGGGCAATAAGGCTCTGGATCTGACCCAAAGGCTGGGCCGAGGCCTCGACTCCCGCTTCCACTTCAGCTGGACATCGCCTAACAGCAGAGCAGAACTCTGAGCGAATCATTACTGGTCTAGAGAAAAGGAAGAGGGTTAGGGTGACAGAAGAGTGGAGAAGGTGATGTTTCAAAATTTCAAGACATAAAGGTCAAAGACACTGAAATGGGTTTCACTGGTTCAGTCAGACTTGAGCAGTAGTGAGTCCAGCAGGCCAGACACTGACTTTAACCATGGACTCTACTTCTCCTGAGTATCCTGAATACCTGACAGCCTGATACTCTGCAGAAGAAAGCCTGAACTCTGCGTCTGTTTACTCCCTAACTTTGTTTATTACCAGGTCATACCTGGATGAGAGGACTTCATCCATGGAGGCACAGCGACTCCGGCCCTGCATACTGAACCTCTTCCCTGGCTGTGGCGTTCGATACTGAGCCTGGAGAACCTGAAAGGTAACATTCTATTCAGGTAGGTGTCGCGATTTAGTGCTCATTTTAGCAAAGATATTCAATAAAAACTTGGAGCCACATGCTTCCAGAAGTAAAAAAAGGTTAATGTGGATCTGAAGGGCCCACCTCTATTTGTGGAGACTTGTGGACCTTGGAGGCCTCCAGATGCTTTCCCCAGGACCGCTCACTGCCCCTGGGCAGACTGCTAGTCTTCACTTTGGGCTCCTTGGATGTCATCCGCAGCTTTGATACGTCTGTTCCAGCTCGCTGACGACCTACTCCAATCTGTCCACAAGACCCGCCCCCCTGCAGGTCGACCCGAAAGCTGTTATTCCAGTCGCCATCGTAGTCGTGTGAAAAAACATCCTCTTCGGCCACCAGGTCGAGTGTCAGCATGCCATGGGAAGAGGTGGATGCCTGCAGTGAGAACATGACTTTAATAGCAATAACATTATCTTAACATTCAGACCACAAGACAGATGGAAAAAAGGCTCCCAGTACCACGGCCATGAGATGTCCTTTGGTCGGCAGCCGGCGACCATAAGGGATCTTTGCTCGATCTCTGGTGGGATGAACCAGCGTGCTGTCCTCCTCAATGGTCACCTGTACGCAGACAAACTGAGTTAACACCCTGTTAAAAAAGGTGGCCGAGGTGTTATTAAAACATTTGAATCCATGAAAAAAGCAGCCCGCACCTCATCCAAAACTCTGTTCTTCGCTTTGATGATGGCGATGCTGAGGGCGTTTACCCATGATTCTTTCTCCTCAGGGCTCACAGCCAGAAACACGAGGTTTGGAGCCTGCAAAAAGAATATTCTTACCAATCTGATGTCATATGAAATACATAGTTTACCCCTGAAATGGTGCAAGAACTTAAATGTCAGTTTTTGAGTCTTGCAGCTGATGAAACATCCATATTTTATTGGGTTTTTTACTTTTTATTTGAGTTTTCTTTAAGGCACATTAGCTTCACCAGATAGCTCCCACCATACGTTGGAACTTGCCATGTTGTAGCAAGTAAATGATACATTTACAGAAAGCCATTAGAGAAGCACACATACTCTGAGAAGTACTTACATTCTTTTAAGTTTTAAGGTTATGTGTTGTTCTATGAGTTTCAGCTGCTCTCTTTAGGGCACAGGTGTCCAACTCCAGGCCTCGAGAGCCGGTGTCCTGCAGGTTTTAGATGTGTCCTTGATCCATCACAGCTGATTAAAATAGCTAAATGACCTTCTCAACATGTCTTGAAGTTCTCCACAAGCCTGGTAATAAACTACCCGGTAATCATTTGATTCAGGGGTGAGATCTAAAACCTGCTGGACACCGGCACTCGAGGCCTGGAGCTGGACACCCCATGCTTTAGTGGGCGCCACGATGGATGATCTACCTTATGCTGGGCAGACACTGTGCGATTTTTTTCAGTCGCGCGATTCAGCTCCTGCTCAAACTGTACGATTGACTCGCAGGGGTTAGAAGTTCATAGGTCACGATGCAGGTCTCACACTATACGGCCCGATGCTCTGATGCGACCCGAGTGCTCACACTGTGCGTCCATAAAATTAAGGTTATAACAGAAATTCGGTCGCTCGCTCTTCCTCTCTGTCTTTCACTCACACAGACACACCACCACCATCAACTTTGCTAAATTGCTAATGAAAAACATTGATCAGGCAGCTGTGATTGAGCAGCGATGTAAATCCAACTATTTTCACGGTTGTTGTGGTCGTGATAATTTTGTGAGGCTACATGGAAAAGGCTCGGATGAGCTTGCCACAGTTCTACAAGTTGTACCTCCATCGCTTGTGTCCAGATCACACGCTGCACAGCCGTGCTGCGCCGTCTTTTTCACTGCCATTTGTGTTTGCATGTGCGCAGTGTGAGAAACTGCGGTGACACCCTCACGACGGTCGCGAGGATTTCAAACCGGTTTGAAATCCTCGCGACCAAGCGACTGATGATCGGGAGCTGGTCGTGAGGTGTTAATCGCTTCTCGTTACCCCACGCATACTACACAATGCACGACGCACAATGAAGGCCAAAATCGGGCCGATCGCCAAAACGGTCGCACGACTCAAAAATCGGCTCAAAATGGGCCAAAAATTGCACAGTGTAAGCCCAGCATTAGTCTCCTCCTATCCCAGCATCCTCCTCTGTCACACCATCCTCTGCATGTCCTCCTTCACTACATCCATGAATCTTCTTTAAGGCCTTGCTCTTTTGCTCCTGCCTGGCAGCTTCGTCTTCATCATCCTTAGCCAAATACATCTACTCTACCTCCAGTTGTAGGATCTCTAAATGAACTCAAACATCAATTTTTTCACATCTAGAAATTTTATAGAGTGTTTGTTGCGGCCCAACACAAATTTACACACAAAGTTTATTTAACCCTCTGAGGTAATGACCCTGATCCTGACTCTATACAATCAGAATGTAGATTCTTGTTTTATTAAATTAAAGCTGAAGGTCAAATCGTAGAAGTAGAAAGAGCAGAGCGTGACAAACTGCAGTAGTTTCTGGGATTATTCCGCTCTGACTCATCCTCTGGCAGTCTAATTGGATTCTGCAGATTAAACCTGTTCAGAATAGGAACAAAAAGCATGCAGCTCAGCCAATCGCAGAACACAGATGGGGCAGGACATCTCAAATCTTATCCACCAATCCTGAGGCACATGTAGGAGGAACTCCACCATCGAGGTCAAGCAGGACAGCGTAATCTCCGAACACCAAGACACGAAAAGACGGGCGCGGACAGAGGTTTCACTTTTGGATCAGATGCTCCATGAAACCAGAAACTTGAGGCGCGAGACAAAAACACTGACACACATATTCTGTAATTCTGTTAGTTACACTCAAGACGACAGGTAAACAGCCGGACAGGTGGACTCACGGTGTTTCCCGGCTGCTTGCAGCGCAGCACCGTGAAGCGGCTGTGGTTCTTCTTGCTGCGGCTCTTGGCCTTCCTCAGCTCCTCGGAGCGCTCGTAATCAGCCAGGTCGAACACTTCCTGAGCCTTACGTTCATCTTTCACCTGAAACACAAAAACACACCTGCATCAGCATGGTTTACAAATAACAGCGATCAGTTCTGCAGGTTCATGATGGAAGAACATAAGTGTACAGGACAGCTTACAGCAGGGGTGTCCAACTCCAGGCCTCGAGGGCCGTGTCCCCTGGGTCAGCACACCTGAACCACATGATAAGTTCATTGCCAGGCCTCTGGAGAACTTCAAGACATGTTGAGGAGGTCATTTAGCCATTTAAATCAGCTGTGTTGGATCAAGGACACATGTAAAACCTGCAGGACACCGGCCCTCGAGGCCTGGAGTTGGACACCCCTGGTTTAGAGGAAGCATGCAAGTTAAAATAATCTGAGATTAGAGATGAATGAATTCTGTGTGTCTCTAATAACGCTCTGCATACACGCTAGCACAGATGCAGTGACAAAGGAGTGTGTGTGTGTGTCACACTGCTTGTTAACAGCTGGCTGAACACACTGAGCAGCTGCTGTCTGAGACCTGTGAACACACCTGAGATTAAAGGGCCATCTGACCGTTTTACCTCCTCCAGTTTATCCGGGGGAACACCAAGGGGTTCCCCGGCCAGCCGAGAGATATAATCTCTCCAGCGTGTCCTGGGTCTGCCCCGGGGCCTCCTGGTGGGACATGCCCGGAAAACCTCGCCCAGGAGGCATCCTGGTCAGATGCCCGAACTACCTCAGCTGGCTCTTTTCGATGTGGAGGAGCAGCGGCTCTACTCTGAGCCTCTCCCGAATGGCCGAACTTCTCACCCGATCTCTAAGGGAGAGACCAGCCACCCTTTGGAGGAAGCTCATTTCCACCGCTTGTATCCGCGATCTTGTTCTTTTGGTCACTACCCACAGCTCGTGGCCATAGGTGAGGACAGGGACGTAGATCGACCGGTAAATCGAGAGCTTTGGTCTTACACTCAGCTCTCTCTTCACCACAACAGACCGGTACAGCGTCCGCATCACTGCAGCCGCTGCACCAATCCGTCTGTTGATCTCCCGCTCCCTTCTCCCGTCACTCGTGAACAAGACCCCGTCATACTTAAACTCCACCACTTGGGGCAGGAACTCATGCTGAAATCACTATCAGACTAAAAGCATAGATTGAAAGATTAATTCCAACACCGTTTCTGAACGGTCCACAAGAATCAGTGTAAACAAAATAATGTGTGTCCAAAAACAGAAATGTCCTCACAAACCAAAACACTCCCAACAATGACAGTTAAACAGTAAAAATGGTTGTCACAGAGCAGAAACACACACACAGCGAGTCCTCCCTCAGGCATGTACGTTAAAAAGTTCTGGGTTAGCGTACTGCTGAAGAACAGGAACAAGATGAAATATGACGAGTAATGATGGAACAAGTCACAAGCACACACACTCTCTCTCTGGGTTAACGTGAGTCATTACTCTGCTGCTCACAGCAGAATAAATCTCGTACTTATCTGTATGTTACTGAATGTTTGTTTCATCCCCCATCACACACTGCTACTCTCTTTTTATTCATTACACAATACTACGCCACGTTTTTTATCACCTGCACTGATAGTTATGTTATTTTATTTTACCTGATATATTCATATTGTTACTTTGAGTTATTTTGATATTATATTTGCACTATCCTACTGTATCCTACAATTCTTATTGTACATCTTTATTCCTCTGTTCCTCTCTTTCTCTTGCTGCACTGAGCATGGCTCTGACAAAAGAATTTCCAACGGGATAAACAAAGTTCTTCTTATCTTATCACTGAATTCAAAACAATCCATATAAAACTTGCATTAAAAAAGGTTTTGAGATTTGATCAATAGACATAATCTTTTCATGCTTGTGTTAAAGTAAAATTGACGTTAATAATAATAATACATTTTATTTATAGGCGCCTTTCAGACCCTCAAGGTCACCTTACAATAACCCAAGAACAATAGCAGCAATAAAATATAATAAACATGGCAAAATAAAATTTAGACATACGGTTAAAAAAATGTCTGTGAAGGTTCTCAGTCATCCAGGTCATCGTAGTCTAAGGAGCTTGGAAAGAAAAGCGTCTGGACTTCTTTAAGTTGCTTGAAGACGTTTCACCTCTCATCCGAGAAGCTTCTTCAGTTCTAAGGTCACATGGTGGGGAGTCCCACATTTAAACCCAGTGGGAGTGACCCCCCACAGAAGGACAAAAGGACCCCTGATGATCCTCTACCTAATCACATGAGCCGAGGTGTGAAAACGGGTGTGGGTTACAATCAGCCAGGGTTTCGGGTGAGCTCATTGTGAAACCTGGCCCCACCCTATCATGTGATTTCCTGAGGTCAGATGGTCCAGGATGTGAGTGGGCGTTAAGGCGTCTGGGAAGGGATCTCAAAACTGGATTATAGATGGCAGAGAGTTGGTGTCGTAAACCCCCGCCTCTGTTCAAAGATGGTCGCTCACAGTGGACATAGATGCTTCTTTCACTCCTCTTTCAAACCATCTGTCCTCTGTCCAACATGTGAACATCCTCGAAAGAGTGTCCTTTATCCTTTAGATGCAGATGAACAGCTGAGTCTTGTCCTGTGGAGGTGGCTCTTCTGTGTTGTGCCATGCGCTTGTGAAGTGGCTGTTTGGTCTCTCC
Source organism: Aulonocara sp. 'chitande type north' Nkhata Bay (assembly GCF_057382095.1). Classification (NCBI taxonomy): domain Eukaryota; kingdom Metazoa; phylum Chordata; class Actinopteri; order Cichliformes; family Cichlidae; genus Aulonocara; species Aulonocara sp. 'chitande type north' Nkhata Bay. Next base: position 398,626 of record NC_141364.1, on the reverse strand, counting down.
GATGTAGAGGTCTGGGCATTCCTCGCTGCACTGTACAGCATACACCACATTGTTAAGTTTGTGTTTTGGCGTTTTGTCTTTCGGGTGAACCAGTTTGTGTCTGAGTGTGTTGCTGGGTCTGAAATACACCGGGATGTCATGCTTGGAGAAAACTCTCCTGAGTTTCTCTGATACACCGGCTACATAGGAGATGACAATGTTGTTGCATCTGTCCTTCTTATCCTCCCTCGCTGCTGTCTGGTCTTCTTTTCTGTGCCTCTTTGCTGACTTTAAGAACACCCATTTAGGATAGCCACACGTTTTGAGTGCTTCCTTTACATGTGTGTGTTCCTTCTTTTTCCCTTCAGGCTTAGAGGGAACATGTTCTGCCCGGTGGTGTAGGGTCCTGATTACTCCAAGTTTGTGCTCCAGAGGGTGATGGGAGTCAAAGAGGAGGTACTGGTCCGTGTGTGTGGGCTTCCGGTAAACTTCAGTGTTGAGGTTGCCAACAGAAGCAGGCAAATCAGGATGAAAGTCTTAGCCACCCTCTCCAGTGCCAAAGTCCCTCCGTCTAACCTCACAATACAAGAAAAGAAGGCCGTCGCTTCCCTGAGCAAAGACCACAACATCACTATATTACCAGCTGATAAGGGAAGATGCACCGTGATCCTAAACACTACAGATTACCACACAAAGATCACTACTCTCCTCAGTGACAACAATACCAACGAAGCCTTAAAGCAAGACCCACAAGCAGCTACAAAAAGAAAGTTATAGCTTGGCTTCAAAACCTTGAAAAGGACAAAATCATTGACCGCCTTATATATCACAGCTCCTTGGAAGACAGGACCAACTTCACCCCCCGATCAGATTTGCACACTGATCGACCTCTGCCTTACCACTACATATTTCAAATATAATGAGGGTTTCTACGGACAAAAACATGGCTGTGCCATGGGCTCCCCCGTGTCACCTATTGTAGCCAACCTTTACATGGAGGAAGTGGAAAGGAAGGCTCTTGGCTCTTTTAAAGGGAGAGTACCCAGCCACTGGTACAGGTATGTAGATGACACTCTTTGGATGAGAGCTGAAACTTCTTCAATCAACTTAAAGAAGTCCAGACGCTTTTCTTTCCAAGCTCCTAAGGTTAAAAAAACCCCCACAAGCACAAAAGTATTAAGGCTGACCAAGGTAAAAATGGACTAAGACAGATCAGGTGTATGCAATTCTGAATAGATGGTTTTGAGACGTGATTTAAAAGTGGTGAGAGAGTTTGTGGTACGGAGATCTGGTGGAAGTGCATCCGAACTAAAGGCTCTGAGTCCCATAGTAGTCAGGCGAGCAGGTGGAACAGACAGAAGGGAAGCAGGAAGAAGAGCGGAGTGTACGAGGGGGTGAGTATGTATGGAGAAGATCGGATAAATATGGACTCTTAACCTGAGGGCAGGGTGTGACATCAGAGTTATCAATGGATAATGAAAGGTTGGGACTTTAGTCAGTTTTGATCTGGTGCCTATTAAAATGAATTCTGTTTTATTGCCATTAAGTTTAAGAAAGTTGTGAGTAAACCAGACCTTGATTGTTATGCTTCCTGAAAATATTACCTAGGGGTAGGAGATAGATGATAAAAAGTAAAGGACCCAGGACAGAGCCTTGGGATACACCAGAATTAACTGGAGTAGATCCTGATCTTTGAGTGAGTAATTGAATAAACTGTGAGCGGCCAGAGAGATACGAGGTAAACCAGGAGAGTACTGTACCATTGATGCCAATAGATACTAATCTGTGAAGAAAGATGCAGTGGGAGATAGTGTCAAAAGCTGCTGTAAGGTCAAGGAGAATGAGTCCAGAGTCAGCTGCAAGCAGAAGATCATTGGTGATTTTTACTAGGGCTGTTTCTGTACTGTGACATGAACAGAAGCCAGACTGAAACTGTTCGTACAAGTTATTTCCACTGAGATGTCTATAAACCTGTGCAGCCACCATCTTTTCCAGAATTTTTACTAAGAAAGGGAGCGAATGTCATCTCTGACTTCTTTTCGGATTCATGTAATACTGTGAAATGAAATGTTAACTGTAGTCTTGGTGTAGCTGCGTTCTTTAAAAACTGACTTGTTTGATAGATGCAGTTAATAATACAAGCAAAAATATAAAAAAATGTTTTCTGAGAGACTTTGATGGGGATAAAGGCGACAGCCTGATGAAAACATCACAAATCCATGAATCAGCTGATTTTTTGTACTTTTAAGAAACGTGAGTGCACCTTTGACGTTTCCTCATTCCTTCATAACACCTGTTTATAACTCACCGTGTTGCATTCTTTGCATTCTTCTGTGGCTCACGTGCATCAAAGTTTGCATTATTGGGGGCGTGACCTCTGTGACTGACAGGTGGATGGTGACACAGAAGGCTGTAGCTGTTAGCTGTCTGCTAGCCTTCACCTGAACTGGACCCTGGATCGTGTTTGTGTTGTTGGAGCCTTTTGGAGCGTTTTGATGACATTACATGACCAATAATATGACTGCTGCAAGGTTACTGTACATAAGAAGGTGGAGCTCTGGTTTTACTGAGTGAATGGATTTTGAGTGGCAGGTTTGTGTGTGATCCTGATGACCTCAGGCATCTTTTCCCTTTACTGTATTTCTTTTTGTTTCTATCTGTGAAATAGAGAAGCTCAAAGCCAGCTGCGAGGCATTTCCTGTGTCCTGATGTGTCCACGAGCTGACAGACATCGTCGTCCTCCTCTTCCTGAGAGTTAAACTCAGAGTTTTGGCAAGAACAAAGTCTGACTCAGCGTCCACGATCTTTGCTGTGCTCTTGCGTAATAGACGCTTACATAAGGCCAGTGCGAACACTTCTTAGTCCAAACACACCTGCTGCAGCCACATTTACACCTGCCTCCACACTGCGTTCAGGGAATATACGGACATATACCACAGAGAAAATAAGGGATGTCCATCTTTTACCTGTTATTTGGTTGTTGGGGGCAGCACTTTAGACAGAGACTTCCAGACCTTCCTCTCCCAGTCTCCTTGAGGCATTCCCAGGACAGCTGAGGGCCATACAGAAATATCTGCAGCGTGTCTGTGATCTGCCCCATAACACCTGACCTGGGAGGTGTCCTCCACTGGCTCCTTTCTATGTGGAGGAGTGGTACAGTGGTACAGTGAGTCAGTCTTAAATGACTGAGCTCTTCACCTGATCTCTACAGGAGAGCCGAGCTACTCTCAGAGAAAGCGGCTCACTTCTACTGCTTGAACCCTAAACAGCTTTTGAGGGAGTTCTGGCGAAACATCAGAGATGATGATACCCTCAGGAAGCCCCTGAAACCCCTCCCAGCTGGAAATGACCCTTGCCAGCTGTGTGTAGCCGGCAGGATTAAAAACAGCACTCGCTGCCATGAAACCACTCTGTGGGATGAGGTCTTGTTTGTTCACAAACATCATGTCTGTCTCTTCTTCACTCAGGACATATTTCTGAAATCAGAACATGACATCAGAGGTCACATGATCACTCTGTGTGACTTGCCGTTGTTTAGAAATGACTCAGCGTCATCAGAGCTGAAAATAAACAGAGCGGGACTGCCGAGATCCTCTCACTTGATGAAAATCCAAGGTCCGGCCTCAAACGCGTTAACCCACAAACATTTACATCTTCCTTTGGATTAATCCCCATTTCCTCTGTTTCACATGACATTTCTTTGTCTTTTTACTGCATTGTTTATTTGTTTATTAATAAGGAACCCCATTAGCTTCCACAACAGTGGTTGCTAGTCTTCCTGGGGCCCAAACCATCAAATACCACCAAATAAAATGTTACACAATGAGTTGGATGCAAATTGTCCACATAATTTGGCTCTTACATCCACAATAAGGTTTTACAATTCTGAAAATGACTTTTAAATAAGAAACACTCTGCTTTAGGACCATCTCACAGCTTCTGCCTGTTTCTCCTTGCAAACATCTGTAAATGATGCATCTACAATCTCTGTTTAACTGTTGAGCTCTTTTTATCTGAACAACACACCACAGAGAAAATATCAAACTAGATCAGAGATGTGAGCTACGGATTAGCTGCACCCGGTAAACCTGTCGTCTGGCACAGCCTACCCACAGTCCTCCCTGGCCTGTCCAGCAGACTGGAACCAGCAGCCCATAGGGGGTCTGTCCAGTTTCTCTGATTGGTGTTCTCACCTCCTTGTCTGAGATGTAGAGATGGTCTCCTCTCAGCACCATGTACCGACTCCTCCACAGCTCCCTGAAAATCCCTCGACCGCAGAACTTCCGGATCCAGCCCACCTTCTCCGGCTGCTGGACGGGCAGCGGACCGGAGTCCTGAACACCCTACAACACAACGATAACAGGAGGATTCAGAGAAACACAAAGACCAACGGAGACCGATGAAGATACAATGCAAGAGGAACAAAAGAATCTAAGAAAGATGGGAAGACCCACAGAGGCAAGGCAATAAGCAAATGAGAGTAGGACAGAAAACATTTGACCCACAAAGAATAAAGACAACAGAGAGGATCGAGCTCAAAGACACAAACAGGCAAACGGCCTGAGAGAGACTAAACCAGGCATTAAACTACCCAGAGAGATATAAACATGACATATAAAACAAGTAATATTTGAAGACACAAAATTATGTCAGAAAAACAGGAAATGACCTCGGTGGGAAACAAAAACAGTAAACAATGTAGAGGTGACGCGAAACGGCCGAGAGACAAAAAAGAAATCTGAGGTAAAGAAAAAATGGGAGCACTGCAGCTTTCTAAAACTGTAACAGGTCATTAGAGGCAGAATGAACCTGATCTACACACAGTTTTCATCAGACGTTTAAACTGGGAAGAATCTCAAACACGTGTGTGAAACAATCACATAAAATTATACTGACAGATTCCTAATACTGGCAAATAAGAGAAATGCACACAGGTAGGAATTACGATAAAAACAAGGCAAAGATGTAAACATGTAATGATTGTCTTCATAAATAGAAATGAAATGAAAACAAAATAACGAGAAGAAAAATAACTACATAAATAAAAGAAAGAGCCATGGCTATGGCGGCATCGTGACGTCATCGATGGTGTTGAAACCGCAGATTTTCTTTGTGAACAAAAAAAGGAGAAACTTCCTGAACGAAGCTGCAGCTCCGAGCAGGGTGGAGGCATCACTGCACCACCCTCACCTCACATCACCTGTCTCAGCTCAGTTTGTGTCAGAGATGTGTTTAAATAAAGGTTAAACAAAAATGAAGCTTCAATAAAGCACAAAGCAGCGTCACGTGACGCAAACAAACGGACAGAAAACACCAGCGATCGGAGTCAACGATCAGCGATCACACTGATCGATCCTGAGCTCTCTCTCTCTCACTGACCCGCCTGCTTTGGTTGCTTTTCTTCATCTTCCTCCTCCTCTCCGGGGCTTGCAGCACAGTCACACCGACAGGGAGGAGGTTTGGCCCGGCGGCTGCTGCCCAGCCCGCTGCTGGTCCCGATGGTTCCGGTGTCGGCGGGTTGGCTCGGTTCTCCCGGTTCTTCTTCGTCTTTTTTAGCTCCGCGTCTGTTGTCTGAACCGAGACTGCATCCTCCCTTGCGCGCGCGCGCGTTTGGAGTCAGATGCTCTTTCTCGCTCGTTCTGTGCACCCGCTGTCCCACGCGGACGCGCACCGGAGCCTACTCGAGGTATAAGGAGCCCGAGGGCACCACCTGGCGACAGAGGAGCGCTACAGCAGCGCTTTGATGAAGAATAAAATGTCAGACATGCTTTAACCTAATCATATACAATATGATTATCATTAATTATTTCAAATACAAATAATTAAGAACAAAGAATAAAACGTGACCTGATCAGTCTGGACTTCAACTTCAGAGCTTCATCTCTCACTCTTCTTCCTCCTCAAACATTGACCCTCGTTTTCTTCTTCTGTTTCTTCAAGCCTTTCTCAGTATTATTCTTTTCTTTACAGTATGAAGCACTCTGACTGTAATTTGGTCACATATTGATAAAACTAAACTGAGGCGAGGGTTTTCTTTTTCTTTCTTCGTCTTCATGATTTCTCTGTCCTTCCTTCTCTTTTACATGGTCTCTGCTTTCTTTTCACACCTTTTACTCATCCGTTTCATTCATTTCCTATCTCCTTTTCTGCCTTTTATTTTTTCCTCCTTTCCTTTCTTGTAATTTTAACCTGATAAATCTGAATCCTGACTCTGACTTTGCCCTAAAAAGATCAGGCTTAAATATTTTAAGACAAAAATATCCCAATACACACACACACACACACACACACACACACACACACACACACACACACTACTTCAACAGTATCCTCTGAAATCAAACACAACTGAAAGTTTGTGGTTACAGTTCAGTCTTTACTCTTCAGAGTGAAATAAAGTCATCAGATCAAATTCAAGATTCTGAACTAAAACTCGTCTCGTCGTCTTCAGGCGTCTCTCTCTTCTTCCTTCTTTTCAAGACAAAAATCTGCAGAAACACAGACAAGACTTGAGTCAGCAATTTGACCTGCCACACAGCTTTAGGGAGGCTTCAGCACCCCTAAAATAGGCCTAACGACACCACTGGCTTTACTCCACCTTCTTCCACGCAGGCCTGGACCAACAGCTGTCCCCACCAGGCATGTGCAGACGTGGGGGCAGAAGGGGCTTGAGCACCTGCCCCTTCCCTGATGGGTGGCCCAAGTACCCTTTTTTTGAGGCAAATTTTTATAATTTTTTAAAAAAATTATTAGTATTTTTTTCGTGTGTGTGTGTGTGTGTGTGTGTGTGTATGTGGAGTCCTGCCTGTACCCCTTAATAACAATGTTCCCTCTAAGCTGCACACGTGCGCAATTGCGCACTGCTGGCACGGTCTCTGCGCACAGAAAATCTGCGTTGTGCACAAAAATAATCTAACCTGAATTGAAATTAAAATTAAAATTTCAACAAGTCTGTTTTGTAGTGTTAGTCAGTAAGTCACTGGCTGCTCCTGTATGTGTTTAGAACGATACCACCTTATCCCATAGTCCAGCCAATGATGCGATTCACATTCGTATATACGCAGCTAATCAACGTCGTTGATGACAGCGTCCTTATGTGCCGACACCGGTGTTTTAACTAGCAAAGCAGCGTGGCTGATGTGGAGTGAAGCCACGTTAATGACAACGTGGACAACCACTGGAGATGTGAGCAGGACAGACGGAACAACTGACGGACAAAGTGTGGACTTTATAGCAGTTTTTAAATTGTGTTGATCGGCCACGTAAAACCAGAGTTATGATAAAATATCTGCAATGTTTGTTTTTCTTCCTGAATACTGTCGTTGTTTATTTACTGCAGGAAGAAACGGTAAAAACGGCGTTTTATAACGCTCGAAAGCACTCTACACCTGTGAGCAAAAACAAAACCAACCCCCCACGCTTTCCTATTGGTCGAAAAAAGTACCATGTTGACCAATCAAAAAATGATATGGCAACGTGGCATCTAGCTGTTAAGACACGGGGGGAAGTTTTAGGAGTGACGGCGGTGTTTTGAGATGTGAGAGATTTGCAACGTTTAGCGCAAATTGCGTGTAGTTAGTGTGTAGTGTAGTCAATAGTTTTGTTGTGTATGTCAGAACAATGAGGTGACTGCTGAGTGTTACAAGTGTTACAGCAGTGATACATCTGCTGTTGTCAAGCCTGCAGGTATCAGGCTGTTGTTCTCCTTCATCTCATAGTGGACAGAAATTTCTTTTTGGAGTGGCACAAATAATTTGTGTGGCATCAGATTTGATGCAGAACAGCTGATTGTTCTGTAAATAGTTTGAAATGTTTATTTAAAAACACCTTGGCTGCATTAAAAAAAAAAGCTGCAAAAAACTGAGTTACTTTTTTGAAGAAGTAACTATATAATTAATTGCCCAATATTGGTCATTATATACTATATTTTGCAGACAGAGAGTTACAGACTCTCTCCCAGACCACAGACTCATAATACAAGTCAGAGCTTTATGCAAAAAAGAAAAAGAAAGTTGTGTTTTTAAAATTGGAGTTCAAGTTATTTTTACTTCCAATAGTGTTAACATACTACACAGATCATGAACAAGACTTTTTACATTTTCATTTCAAGAGCTCCAGGGTCTCCGTGGTTGGTTCTTCCCAGCGGCAAGACAAAGAGGAAACGTAAACAAAGGAGGCAAAAGCGTGGCTGCAGGGCGGGTCCACTAGCTCGGCTAAAGAAACAGCCATTTAAGCCACCGCTTCCGAGTATTTTCCTCTCCAACGTCAGGTCCATAACCAACAAAATCGACGAACTGAGATTACAAATTGCAGTCAATAAGTGTGTACGGGACAGCAGCATAATATTACTCACAGAGACTTGGCTGCAGCCATCAATTCCGGACTCGGCTATTGAGCTAGCAGGCCGCACGGTTCACCGTCACGACAGGAACGGCCACTCCGGTAAGATCAAAGGAGGGGGTTTATGCATCTACACCAATGACAGCTGGTGCAAAAACACAAAGACTGTAGACAGCCACTGTTCCCCGGATTTGGAATACTTGACTGTGAAGTGCAGACCCGTCTACATACCTCGCGAGTTTACTGTTGTCATGGTAACGGCCGTGTATGTACCACCCGATGCTAATGCTAACTCTGCCATGGAGGAGCTGCACAAGACAATAAGCAACCAGCAGAACTCCCATCCAAACGCAGTGCACATTATAGCTGGGGACTTCAACCATGCTGATTTAAGGTCAGTATTCCCCAGATTTGAACAGCATATTAAATGTGCAACGAGGGGAAAAACACATTGGATAAAGCCTACAGCAACATCCAAAAAGGCTACAGAGCAACCCCTCTACCACATCTAGGTTTGTCAGACCACATGTCCATGCTGTTGATCCCTGCATACACTCCCATTAGGAGAAGAGCCCCCCCAGTCACAAAAACTGTGAAAACCTGGCCAGAAGGTGCATCACATCAGCTGCAGGACTGTTTTGAAAACACGGACTGGAGCGTGTTCGAACATCAGGACCTTGAAGAGCACACAACATTAGTGCTCTCATATATTAACTTCTGTGTCAACAGTGTCACTGTGGACAAACGTCTCCGGGTGTATTCCAACCAGAAACCCTGGATGACTAAAGAGGTCCAGGTCCTGCTGAAGCAACGTGACGCCGCTTTTAGATCCGGTGATGGTATGCAGTACAGTGCAGCCAGATCTCAGTTGAAAAGAGGCATCAGAGAGGCCAAGGCAGCGTACAAGAGAAGGATCGAAGACCACTTCACCACCAACAACTCACGACAGGTATGGCAGGGAGTTCAGCACTTAACCAACTACAAACCTGGCAATACCCCGTTGACTGAGGGTAACGCGGAGCTTGCAGAGGAGCTGAACCACTTCTTCGCACGCTTTGAGGTGAAGGGACCAGAGGCAGCAGCAGCAAAAACATCGGACAGCAGCAGCCCAAGCCTCATAGTGCAGGAATATGAGGTGAGGCGCAGACTGAGGGCAGTGAACCCCAGGAAGGCCACCGGACCAGATGGGGTAACCGCAAAGGTCCTAAAAGAGTGTGCAGACCAGCTGGCTGGGGTCTTCACTAAGATCTTCAACACTTCACTGTCCCAGTCCTGCATCCCGCCGTGCCTAAAGTCAGCCACAATTGTCCCACTGCCAAAGCGTACTAACATTAGCAGCCTCAACGACTACCGACCAGTTGCTCTAACACCTGTTATAATGAAGTGCTTTGAGAAACTGGTCCGACGTCACATCATGTCCTGCCTGCCACCCACACTCGACCCGCTCCAGTTTGCATACAGAGCTAACAGATCCACTGAAGATGCCATTGCTACAACGCTCCACACCACCATCTCTCACCTGGAAGTGCAGGGCCGTTACGCCAGGCTGCTCTTTGTTGACTTTAGCTCTGCTTTCAATACGATACTCCCGGACAGACTAATAGATAAACTGCTGGAAATTGGACTTCCTTCCACCACCTGCCGCTGGATCAGAGACTTCCTCTCAGACCGTGTACAGAGAGAGTGGGGCCTCATCTTTCCTCAGCCCTCAGCCTCAACACCGGCTCTCCACAAGGCTGTGTACTGAGTCCCCTACTGTACACTCTGTACACACATGACTGTGTTAGTTCCCACCCAGACAACACAGTCATCAAGTTTGCAGATGATACCACTGTGGTGGGGCTCATCTCAGGGGGAGATGAGACTGCATACAGAGCTGAAGTTCAGAGGCTGTCAGATTGGTGTGCAGACAACAACCTGGACCTCAATACCACCAAAACAAAAGAACTGGTAGTTGACTTCAGAAGGAGGAAGTCCGAGCTGCAGCCTGTCAGCATCAACGGGGAGTGCGTGGAAAGGGTCTCCAGTTTCAAGTTTCTGGGTGTGCACATAGACACAGACCTCCAATGGAGCTCTAACACCTCTGCGGTCTTAAAGAAGGCCCAACAGCGTCTCCACTTTCTGAGAATCCTCAGAAAAATGGACCTGAAGAAGGAGCTGCTGACCGTCTTCTACCGCTGCTCCATTGAAAGTGTGCTGACATATTGCATCGGTGTGTGGTTCTCCAGCTGCACCACAGCACACAGAAAGGCACTCCAGAGGGTCATCAACATGGCCCAAAAAATCATTGGACATCCTCTTCCCTCCCTGAAGGACCTGTACAGCACTCGCTGTCTCAAGAGGGCACGCAGCATCCTACGGGACTGCACACACCCAGGACACCGGGTGTTTAAGCTGCTGCCGTCTGGCAGGAAGTTCAGGCTGCTGAGGTCCCGAACAAATAGACTCAAGGACAGCTTTTACAACAGGGCAATAGCCCTGATCAATGTAAATAGCTGACCTGACTGGATACCTCCCTGGACTTTTTAGGGGGAGGTAACAATGTTTAAAACGATAACAATAATATTTATATTTATAACAAGGTGCAATAATAATTAATGTGCAATAATAACAGTGTGCAATACACATACACTTATTCTTCTTTTTTATACTAAGTTAATATACTGTGTTGTGTTGTTTGTTACGTTGTGATGTGTCATATCGTGTCGTGTTGTGTTATATGTAGTGCCGACGTAGGACAGTTTTTCCAATTTCATTGTACTACTGTACTATGTATGACTGTGCAATGACAATAAAGAGTTATCTTATCTTATCTTATCTTATTGTAAGTGGGCTAAAGCAGTTAATTAAAAGTAGTCTAACATAAATGTAAATGCTGTAATTTGATTATTTTAATAAACCATGTAACTTGGATGGATTAGATGCTGGCGTGACCACAGTGCACACATCTGCTGTCGCTCACAGCGGTCCAAGGGACGCTCAGGGAGTTTGTGTGTTTGCTCAGACACATGAAAAATTAGAGGGAACATTGGTCAATAATAACATTTAGCTATTAATCATAGTTTTGCTAGATTAAAGGATCTGGCTTGCATCAGTCACATGACTACCATTACCCAATGATCGCCCTTGACAGCAGAGCGCACTGGTTACGAACCAGAAATGAGCTCGCAAAGTGCACGCGCATTTTTTCCACCTGAGAGGTGTGAAACTGTAGGAGAAACAGACAAAATAACTGGGAGATGCAGACTGATGCATCAAAAACCAGTAAGTAACTGTACTGCGTACACTGTAGTCTATAGCACACAGCAGTATTAGCTTATTATGGACACATTGGTAAGTTGTTTTGTGGCAACTGACAATTTGAAACTAATGAGCGTGCTGTGTGTGCAACAGCGTGACAAACATTACCTGTCCTGTTATTAACTGCACAAGTAGTGCTGGTCACAGCTGCTAGCTGGGTAAGGCTGTCAGGGGTCTGTAGCTCTGTCACCGTTTTAGGGAACATGTTTAGTTTTAAAGTAAGTTACAGGTCTTTTCCTGCCTTTGTGGAGGACTTATATTTGACTGAACACTATCTAATATGCATATCCACATAATTATGAATGATTATAATTATGATATTAGGAAAAATCACTGTTTTAAAAATACATTGAGAAACAGATTATATTAGATTTATATTTCAAATAGGACAAAATGCTAATTTTACAGCAGCAACATTATTGTATCTCTACAGTTTAAACATTTAATAAAGTTTCTGCCTGCACAGAGAGGATAGTCAAACAAACTGAATCATCATAAATACATTATTTTATATTTATTACTTTATGTTTTATTCTTACTTTATTATTATTATAGCACTAGGAATAAATAATAAGGGAAGGATTCTGGATCAACACTATGATGCAAAGTTGTGGCCATAGTATATACAGTATTCTGGAGATAATTTAAAATGTCACTGTATGTGTGTGTGTGTGTGTGTTTTATATGTATAGATTTTTTTTAAATTATTACTCATGAAATATCATTTTCCAGATATGCACAGTAAGGACATGAGGAGGAAACAGTGACATAAGTGTAACAGAGTTAGAAAACACCTTAATGAAGTTCCTCAAAATTGATGTGCTTTGTGAATAGTTGGAGCCACCTGGTGGACAAATACCGAACTGCAACGGTTAAGGTTCCAAATTGCTGCACAGCGCATGCCTCAGCAAACGAAAAATACTCCCAAGCTGGTGGTAGGTGCTTGTGAGCGATGGTGTTGTCAATTTTGTATGTGTATTAGTGAAAACATTCTCATACTGGTAATTGTCAACATCTGTTTTGATTGTAAGCAGTACTAGCACATACCTGTACCCTCAAAGTTACAAGCATTTTGATGCATCAGTACTAACTTTCTTCCCGAGTAGAATTTTTAGTTAACATGCTAAGCTAATACTCGTTAGTTAGTTGGGTGCTTTTTGACTTGCACTTAGTTCAACACCTACGCCAGAATGCTGTTTATAGACTTCAGTTCAGCATTCAATACAATCCACCCCTCACAACTCATCAGGAAACTGACAGACCTGGGCATCAGTTCCCTCATCTGCAAATGGTTACTGAACTTCCTGACCAACCGCCCCCAACATGTCCGGCTGGATAACCACTGTTCATCTACAATCACGATGAACACCAGTGTACCACAAGGCTGTGTGATGAGCCCTTTCCTCTACTCCCGCTTCACCCACGACTGCAGACCTGCTGATGGTTCCAACACCATCATTAAGTTTGCAGATGACACCGCGGTGATTGGCCTCATCAGTGACAACGATGAGGCCGCCTACAGGGAGGAGGTGGATCGTCTGGCTGAGTGGTGCGACAGAAACAACCTGCTGCTTAACACCGAGAAGACCAAGGAGCTCATCGTGGACTACAGGAGGAATGCTGACCCACATCCACCCATCCACATTAAGGGGACGGCTGTGGAGCGTGTGAGCAGCTTCAAGTTCCTGGGATTCCACATCTCCGAGGATCTCATCTAGACAACCAACTGCTCCAAGCTGGTCAAGAAGGCTCACCAGCGCCTCTTCTTCTTGAGGACTCTGAGGAAGAACCACCTGTCCTCAGACATCCTGGTGAACTTCTATCGTTGCACCATCGAGAGCATCCTGACCAACTGTATAACAGTCTGGTACGGGAACTGCTCTGCCTCGGACCGGAAGGCGTTGCAGAGGGTCGTGAAAACTGCCCAGCGCATCGCCGGAGCACCACTTCCTGCCATAAAAGACATCTACAGGAAGCGGTGTCTGAAAAGGGCTGGGAAAATCATCAAAGACCCCAGTCACCCATCACATGGACTTTTCACCCTCCTGCCCTCTGGGAGGCGCTACAGGAGCCTCCGGACTAAGACCACCAGGTACCGGAACAGCTTCTTCCCCACAGCTGTCAGACTCCTGAACTCTGCCTCCTGACATCTGACCCATGTTAACACATGGACTGAACATACACACACCCACAATGGACAACTGTACCCTCAAACACACAATAATAACATGGACTGAACCACCACTCACAACCACTAGCACTTTATATAGCCTCTGTAGAAACTATCTACACCCTCACTTATCTTAACTGCACTACTGTATAGCTCTGTGTAAATAATCATTCTGTACATTCGATAATCTTTAATCCTACAACTGTTTACAACTTGCATAGTTCCCATTTCTGTATAGCTGTATATCTCAGATTCTGTAAAGTTATTTATTTCATATTCTGTATAGTTTTTCATATTTATATCCTGTTCATATCCTGTACATAGCTTGTACTCACTACAACCTGTACATACTTATAGTTATAGAATATTCACAACATACCTCATACCGTGTACATTATAGCATACCATAATAGACCCATTTCTGTAATATACTCACATATCTATATTATTGCTAATATATATTGTAATATATCTATATCACTAAAGCACTTCTGGATGGATGCAAACTGCATTTCGTTGCCCTGTACCTGTGCATGTGCAATGACAATAAAGTTGAATTCTATTCTATTCTATTCTATTGTTTCTCTATGAGATTGTAATTGTTCTAATCCTTGCTAACAGCACTGAATGTTGCAGTTGCTATTCACACTGTTGATGACAACTGTGTGCTGTTTTCTTTGTATTAGGTAGGCTCTGTTAAGTACAAGCTTTAGTTGATACTGTTGTATAAAAAGCTGTTTTTATATGTTATTGTTGTTCTTGGTTAGGGAAAAGGGAGATATAATGGCTCTCATCTCTCAGTTACCATAAGGAGAAAAATAAATAAACTAGAATAAGTTGCATTTCCTGCGAAAATCCAGTGTGAAAGCCATGTAGTACAATCTGCTGAAAACAGCTGAAAAAGCAGAACTTTCTGCTGAATAGAGGTGAAGAAACTAAAATTTGTGCTTAAAAAAGATGAAGTTAAACTTTCTGCTGAAAAGAGGTGAAGAACCTGAAAATTCTGCTGAAAAGGGTTGAAGAAACTGAAATTTGTGTTGAAAAGACATGAAAAAGTTGCCATGGCCGAGATTCAAACCCAGACCTCCCAGTCTCAAAACAGCTGCTCATCTCACTGAGCTAAAACACAGCTCACCCCGGCGAGCAACATCAGTGAGCACACTCGTAATGTGGTCCTATTCATCGAAATGGGCCAAAAAATGGCATAAAAAGCTTAATAATTCAAAAAGTACAAAAGTTATAAGAACCCAAAGATATAGCAGGAATTAGCAGAAGGAGCGGAACAGTTTAAAGTTTTAATGGTAGAAATTGGATGAAAACTGAGGGAGTAGTTAACCACCAAAGAAACGGAGCAACTAGAACTAGAAAAAGTTCCATTTCCTGCAAAAATGTAGTGTGAATGCCGTGTAGTGGAATCTGCTGAAAACAGCTGAAGAAGCAGAACTATCTGCTGAAAAGAGGTAAAGAAGCTGAAGTTTCTGCTAAAAAGAGCTGAAGGAGCTGAACTTTTTGCTGAAAAGAGGTGAAGAAGCTGGACTTTCAGCTTAAAACAGATGTAGAAGCTTCATTTTCTGCTGAAAAGAGGTGAAGAAGCTGAACTTTGTGCTTAAAACGGGTGTAGGATCTCTTTATTGTGTGAATGTAGTAAGGCATTCACATAATAAAGAGAAACAGGAACACAAGGTAGACGAAAGAATAAAGAGAAACGGGATCTCAATATTGCCACTACATGATAACAGATTTGGTTTCAGCTAGAACTTTTAAAGAAAGACTTTGATGATGTTGTATTGTAGAAATATATATTAGTCTTTTGTTAAGTGTTATGTTTTGAGAAAAAAAAGGAAAATAATAGAATAAAAAAGGAGCCCAGCGTAAAGGCAAGTAAGTAAGTAAGTAAGTAAAACTTTATTTATATAGCACCTTTCAAGATAAAAATCACAAAGTGCTTCACAGAAGCTAAAACCTAAAAATAAAAATCAACTAAAAGCAAGTTTAAAAAGATGGGTTTTTAGCTGTTTTTTAAAAGTGACCACTGAGTCCACAGATCTCAGGCTCAAAGGGAGAGAGTTCCACAATCTGGGGGCCACAGTTCCAAAAGCTTTGTCGCCTTTTGTTTTCAGCCTCGTGTGCTGGACAGCAAGCAATCCCTGGTCACATGACCTCAGGGACCTGCTGGGAATGTATGGATGCAAAAGTTCACTTATATATGTTGGTGCTTGTCCATGCAGGGCCCTGAAAGTCAAGGTCAAAACCTTAAACTGGATCCTGAATTTAACGGGGAGCCAGTGCAGCTGAATCAGCAGGGGTGTGACATGGGAAAACTTGGAGGACTTGGTCAGAAGCTTTGCAGCAGCGTTCTGAACAACTTGCAGACGATCCAAAGAGGCTTTACATAAACAAGTAAACAAAGAATTACAATAATGCAGACGAGATGAAACAAATGCATGAATGACAATTTCTAATTCGGAGCGCGATACAATGGGACTCAGCTTAGCAATGTTTCTCAAATGATAAAAACAGGAGCGAACCAAAGATTTTACATGGGCATCCAAAGTCAGAGCTGAGTCAATACTAACACCAAGGCTCCTGATAGACGGTTTTGCAAATGTAGCAAGTGGACCCAAGTTTTCCATAACACTAGGTACAAAAGTTTTAGGAGCACAAACAAGAACTTCAGTCTTCTCCTCATTTAGTTGAAGAAAGTTTCCAGCCATCCAACATCTAATGGAGTCTATGCACTTGTGCAAAATTTGTAGCTTGGAAACATCATGGGGCTTAAAGGAGATATATACCTGAATATCATCTGCATAGCAGTGATACGAAATGTCCTTAAAAGTGCTCAATAAGTGTTGAAGAGGAAGTAAATACAGTAAGAACAATAAAGGCCCCAAAACTGAACCTTGTGGCACACCATAGGCAAGAAAAGTAGAAGAGGAACTGTACTTAGAGGTAGCCACAGAAAAGGATCGTTCATGCAAATAGGATTCAAACCAGTCCAAAGCAGCCCCTGATATACCCACCCAGTCTCTCAGCCTATCTAGCAGAATATGATGGTCCACAGTATCAAAGGCGGAGGTCAGGTCCAACATCAACAGAACGGAGCATTCTCCTGCATCACATCTCATTAAAATGTCGTTGGAGACTCTAAGAAGTGTAGTTTCAGTAGAGTGAGCTCTACGAAAGCCAGATTGGAATTTATCCAGAATGCTGTATTCATCTAGAACAGCTATAAGCTGCTTAGCCACAACCTTTTCTAAAATCTTAGAAATGAACGGTAATTTTGAAATCGGTCTGTAGCTACTGAGAAGAGAAGCATCAAGCTTAGGTTTTTTTAACAGTGGGTGAATAACAGCATTCTTACAATAAACAGGGACCTGACCAGAAACCAGTGAGGTATTAATAATTGTGAGCACACAGGGACCAATAGACTGAAAGACATTTTTAAACAAAGATCCAGGTAAAATATCAAGAGAGCAGAAGGATGCTTTCATTGAATTAACCAACTTGACCAGCTCAGGTAAGGACGCAGGTAAAAATCTTTCTAACATTACAGGCCTAGCTTGAGTTGGAGCAGACAAGAGAGACACAGAAGGAGAGATACTGTTCCTCACGTTACTGACTTTTTCAACAAAGAAAGAAAGAAATTTTTCACAATCTTCATTTGATGAAATTGGGACAGCAGGTGGAGCAGGAGCAACAATATCACTAATGGTGTCGAATAGTACCTTAGGGTTACCTCTGCTCTTAGACACTAAGTCTGAGAAATAGGCCGCCCTCGCATCTCGAACTGAAGTGTTAAAAGAGACTAAAAGGTCCTTTAGATGAAGGAGATGGACATGCAAACGCGTTTTCCTCCATAAACGCTCAACCTTACGGCAGCAACGCTTTAAGAAGCGAATGCTGTCATTTAACCAGGGAGACGACTTTGAAACCGGAACTAGTCTAACTTTGACAGGACAAACATTGTCTAAAATACAAAGACAATGATTATTAAAAGGATTTGTTAAAAAATGAACATCATTATAGGGAGATAAAACTAAATTAAAAGCATCGGAAAATTTAACAGCACTAGAGGAAGTTAAGATGCGAGAGCTAACCACGTGTCGAATAGGAGAGAAGGACAAATGAAAAGACAGATTAAAAAGAATACAATGATGATCCGAAATAAAAATGTCCTCAGTACAAATAAAATCAATGTTTAAACCTAAAGTAAAAACAAGGTCCAGTGTGTGTCCTTTGGTGTGTGTGGGACCAGACACATGCTGAGTAAAATGAAAAGAATCCATGACGCTAAGGAAACCTCTGGCAAAGAGGTCAGAGTCATCATCAACGTGTATATTAAAATCCCCGACTATAACCAGTCTGGACAGCTTCAAAGTCGAGGATAAAAAGTCACTGAACTCCTTTAAAAACATAGTGTTTAGGCCAGGTGGACGATACACTACAGCGCAGTAAAATGGATCTTTATTTCCAATTCTAACCAGCTGTAGTTCAAAGGATGAAAAATGTCCGACCAACACTGCGCGACAGTAAAACCGGCTTCCAAACACCGCAGCGACACCTCCTCCTCGACCCGACGTCCGAGGCTGGCTGATGAATGAGTACCCACTCGGACAGAGTTCAATGAAGGATGAAAAGTCACCATCGCGCTGCCAGGTTTCGGTTAGAAATAAGAAGTCCAGTTTCTTGGAAAGAATAAAATCGTTCAGCAGGAACGTTTTATTAGTCATTGATCGAGCGTTGAAAAGCGCCACTCTCAGCGAAGTAGAAGACATATTATTAACAGAAGCGGCCCGATTTAGGGGACGAAGAAACAGAGAGTTTGATCCGCGACGTTCATAAATTCCACTCACCGCGGGGATGGAAGGCCAAACAACAGGAGAGTCTGGATGAACACTCCTGAGGTAGCGCCGTCTCATAGATCCAGGCACAGTTAGTCCCCGCTTCCAGAACAGTCTGAGTTTTACCTGGACACCTGCTCTTTTCCCTCTCCTTCTCCGTGACTTGCGCGGACACAGAAAGGCGCCACTGATGACACCTAACGAAGATCCAGACACCGGTGTCGGCAGTGGAGGATGGAAAATACCGCAGGAGGATAAGGCATCTTGACTTATCATAGAGGATCGGATGGATAATAGCGTCAGGCGATCATAGACAAGGGCAGCCAACACATTAGTGACAAAAAGCGAAAGCAAAAAGGCCGAAAAAAACAGCACAGAGAAACCACGGCCGGCAGCGGCAAAGCCAAACACAGGCGCCATCATACCGGAAGTCCAGCGTCTCAGTGCTGTCCTTTCTACATGGGCATATCACACCACATGCACCATAGACTCTCAGAACAGCAACAACTACATAAGGAGCTGTGTGAGGCTGTGGATCCCTCAGCAGCTGGATTACAAAGAGCACAGGTAACAATAACACCTGTACCAGTTGTTGCATTGCAGAGATATTCAAGTATAAAAACAATAATAAACACAATGTTTTGGTTCTATAACGGTTTCTATTATTACTTTATTATGGATTGGGTGCAGGAGTTTTTGAGTGTGGATAATTAAAGAACAGATTAATACAACAGCAAATTGTGCCTTGTTCTCAGATGGACAGCAAGTGGAGAGTAATAGATGAGATGATGAGATGAAGGAAGAGAGGCAAAGAGTGAGTCACAGGCAGAGTCTAGTTTTTTCTCACAGTTTGTTGCCTTATAGTTCCACGCACTGTCACCAATCTTTGAATTATATTATTATCTCATAACACTTGATCAGCTCCCATCTCTCCTGTGGACTCTTTAACGTCTACAGTCTCAGATCAGTGGAGCCCTGCCCTCCAGCACTATCATCAGCAGGAGCAACATTGTACCCATCAGGTAAAACATGGCCTACGTTTGCTTTGTCCCCACCTGATGACAGTGATATAGTATGATAAGATTCCATATTAGATTCTAGATGGAATGTGTGTTGTTGTTATTCAGCCTGGTTCTATGTGCCCCTTTTTTTAACTTTGAGCACCCGCTCCTTTAAACATCTCTACACAGCCCTGGTCTCCACAGATGAGGGACCAAACCACATCATCTGACAGGATGGTGTTTCTGAAGTTTTTGTTTCGATTTTATTTGATTCGTATTTGTTAGAACAATAAAGAAGCTCAGTCTAATGAAATTGATTCATTGCAACACTACTGAGTCATTGATTTTTGCTTTTATGATTTTCATAGGAAGGCTTCTGCTCTGATTCTGTGTTTTTGGGTCATGGCTTTATTGTTAGTCTCAATACTGACAGTCAACTCTCTCTAAACCAGACTCTCAACTTCAGGTTCTTAAACACACTCAGATAAAAACGTGCATTACACATGTCATGTTACTGTTCAAAACAAAACGATCCCTGCCAGTGCCACTTCCTTCACTCAGAGACGTCATCAGATTTTGATAATAAAATGGTGAGCTATGAAATAAAATCACAGTGAAGTTCATGTAGCACAGAGATGAATGTTTAATGTTGATTAATGAGAGACTCAGCAGCAGATCAGAATCAAGCAGAAGAACATTTAGACATTTTCTGCATCAGCACACGAAGATATGCATATTCAGTCTGAGCTGCTAGAGCTTTACAGCTGGGCTTCATTCACTGCTTTCAGGAACAAGTTGTACATAGAAAATCTATCACACTGAAAATTATTCTGAGGAAATGGTTCAGCTGATTTTCAACCATTTTTGCAAATTTCATCAGAGCACCTGTAAAAATAACTATCTTAGTATTACTAATTAGGGGTATGCCATATCACATCATTCACGATTCATGATGATTCATGGTGGCCGGGTCGCGGGTGCAGCAGCCTAAGCAGAGAAGCCCAGGCCTTCCTCTCCCCAGCCACCTCCTCCAGCTTGTCCGGGGGAACACCCAGGCGTTCTCAGTCCAGCTGAGAGATATAAACTCTCCAGGTTGTCCTGGGTCTGCCCTGGGGCCTCCTCCCAGTGGGATATGCCCGGAACACCTCACCCAGGAGGCATTCTGGTCAGATGCCCAAACCACCTCAACTGGCTCCTTTCGATGTGAAGGAGCAGCAGCTCTTCTCTGAGCTCCTCCCTGATGGCTGAACTTCTCACCCTATCTCTAAGGTGAGAGGCCAGCCACCCTTTGGAGGAAGCTCATTTCCACCGCTTGTATTTGTGATCTCGTTCTTTCGGTCACTACCCACAGCTTGTGACCATAGGTGAGGGTAGTGAGGGTTGTATGGGATCTAATGGCCCGTAGCAATGGGCCAGACACCCCATACTCCTGCAGCACCTACCACAGGACACCCAGAGGGACACGGTCGAATGCCTTCTCCAAGTACACAAAACACATGTAGACTGGTTGGGCAAACTCCCATGTCTGTGAAGGTTCTCAGTCATCCAGGTCATCGTAGTCAAAGGAGCTTGCAAAGAAAAGCGTCTGGACTTCTTTAAGTTGCTTGAAGACGTTTCACCTCTCATCCGAGAAGCTTCTTCAGTTCTAAGGTCAAATGGTGGAGAGTCCCAGATATAAACCTAGTGGGAGTTTCCCCCCACAGAGGGACAAAAGGACCCCCTGATGATCCTCTAATCGCCTGAGCCAAGGTGTGAAATTGGGTGTGGGACCCAATCAGCCAGAATTTCGGGTGTGTTCATTGTGAAACCTGGCCCCACCTTATCATGCGAATTCCTGAGGTCAGATGGCCCAGGATGTGAGTGGGCGTTAAGGCGTCTGGGAAGGGATCTCAAAACTGGATTATAGATGGCAGAGAGTTGGTGTCATAAGCCCCGCCTCTGTTCAAAGATGGTCGCTCACAGTGGACATAGATGGCTTCTTTCACTCCTCTTTCAAACCATCTGTCCTCTCTGTCCAAAATGTGAACATTGGCATCCTCGAAAGAGTGTCCTTTATCCTTAAGATGCAGATGGACTGCTGAGTCTTGTCCTGTGGAGGTGGCTCTTCTGTGTTGTGCCATGCGCTTGTGAAGTGGCTGTTTGGTCTCTCCAATGTAGAGGTCTGGGCATTCCTCGCTGCACTGTACAGCAAACACCACATTGTTAAGTTTGTGTTTTGGCGTTTTTTCTTTTGGGTGAACCAGTTTCTGTCTGAGCGTGTTGCTGGGTCTGAAATACACTGGGATGTCATGCTTGGAGAAAACTCTCCTAAGTTTTTCTGATACACCGGCTACATAGGGGATGACAATGTTGTTGCGTCTGTCCTTCTTATCCTCCCTCGCTGGTGTCTGGTCTTCTTTTCTGTGCCTCTTTGCTGACTTTAAGAACGCCCATTTAGGATAGCCACACGTTTTGAGTGCTTCCTTTACATGTGTGTGTTCCTTCTTTTTTCCTTCGGGCTTAGAGGGAACATGTTCTGCCCGGTGGTGTAGGGTCCTAATTACTCCAAGTTTGTGCTCCAGAGGGTGATGGGAGTCAAAAAGGAGGTACTGGTCCGTGTGTGTGGGCTTCCGGTAAACTTCGATGTTGAGGTTGCCGTTCTCTTCAATGTGCACAGCGCAGTCCAGGAAAGGCAAACAGTCGTCCTTTGTGTCTTCCCTGGTGAACTTGATATTTTTATCCACAGCGTTAATGTGCGCAGTGAAGGATTCCACTTCTTGTGTCTTGATTTTGACCCAGGTGTCGTCCACATATCTGTACCAGTGGCTGGGTACTCTTCCTTTGAAAGAGCCAAGAGCCTTCCTTTCCACTTCCTCCATGTAAAGGTTGGCTACAATAGGTTACACGGGGGAGCCCATGGCACAGCCATGTTTTTGTCTGTAAAAGCCTTCGTTGTACTTGAAATATGTAGTGGTGAGGCAGAGGTCTAACAGGGTGCAGATCTGATCGGGTGTGAAGTTGGTCCTGTCCTCCAAGGAGCTGTCTTCTTGTAGTCGTTTTCTGACAGTCTCCACGGCCTCCGTGGTGGGTATGCAAGTGAAGAGAGAGACTACATCAAAGGACATCAAACTCTCAACTAACGGACAGACTCTCCTTTCCAGCACCCTGGCATAGACTTTCCCAGGGAGGCTGAGGAGTGTGATTCCCCTGCAGTTGGAACACACCCTCCGCCCCCCCCGCCCCCCGGCAAAGTAGATGTATGCCATACTTCGCGGAAAATGACCAGGCTGGCCTAGAACTCTTTACAAGAGAAAAGGACCCAAAAGGACCCATTTTTCACAATAAAGTTATTGCACTCAAAGCTACCGTGTATTTTTCTGTATTTTGTCATATCGTGAAATTTAGTGCTATCGTGAGAATACACTGATAATATTTAATCACTCATCATAATATTGTGATATTATGTGTGGGCAATATCACCCATCCTAGTTTTATTACTATTTTCTGCAATTGTCTTCAAATGTTATATTTTCCTAACTCGTCTATTAATGACAGTACAGGGTAGGGTGAAAACAGGTCCATTGTTGTTGATATCATGATGTTATAATTAGAGATGGACCGATCCGATATTACGTATCGGTATCGGTCCAATACTGACTCAAATTACTGGATCGGATATCGGCGAGAAATAAAAAATGTAATCGATCCATTAAATATCAAAAAAGCACCTCACAAAACTTGCTACATGGCGTAACTCGGCTCATAACCGTAGCACCTCGCAGCAGTATGCATCACGTGATAGAGCGGCTGTGTGTATTTGTAGCCTCACCAGCATTTCATCTCCGAGGAAGTTATCCCAGAGAGAAGTAAAGCAAGTGTGTAAGTTCATCTCTGAATGTTTGTAAAGCATTCCAGTGTTAAGCTTAACAGATATATGGAGCGACTGCCTCTCTCTCTCCTGATGCTACTTCAATCGTGAAACTGCTTAATGATCAGCTGATCGGCTTTTGTGTCGCGACTCCGTCTGTCTTCTTTGTTTTTGGCCCACTTCTCACCAGAAAGAGGAAACCAGCGGCTGAACAACAGCAGCACTTTTAAGCTTGATAAGCTGTTGTTAGAATTTATTTAATATTACTTTCTACACCAGGATCTTTTTCTACAGCTGACGGCTGGTAACTATGCAGGGGCAGATCTAGCAAAGTTTAGCCAGGTGGGCGATAGGGCATGAACAGGGAAAAGGGGGCACAAAGACATAATTTTCTTTCTTATTCTCATTTAAAATTTCTAGCTTTTAATAAATAATTATCTGACTCTTACACCCAAAGTTTTAATCTGATGTAAAATATATAGAAGTCCATTACTGTATATAGTAACTGTTAAGTCTAATATACCCTAGTAAGCTATAGTACTTTTTCCTTTGGGAAAGTACCATCTGTGAATTTTGCAATTCTGTTGAAGAAAGATGTTGAATCTATTTAATTATTCTTGAAAAAATAATTTATTTCTGTGCATTTTTCCCCCTGCATCAAATTAAATTTGATTACATCGATTAAGCATCATGAGGTGGAGGGTGGGGGGTGGTTCCCTATTTTTTTTTGCTGGGAACTTGCAACCCTATTAGTTAGGTTGCTTAATATTTCTGCTAAGTACTCTTTAAAATACCAGAATAGGGAGGATGGAGTAGGTTTAAGTTTATTAGATTGATCAGTATTGCTGAACTATGAAATATTTTGGGCGCAGTGTATTTTTTACATACAGGTATAACAGAATAGCTTTAGTGTTGTTATTTATTTAAACTTGAGTATAAACATATACAAAATGCAGCAAGATATTAAAAAAAAGTTTTATTGATTAAAAAAAACACACTATATCGGATTCATATCGGTATCGGCAGATATCCAAATTTATGATATCGGTATCGGACATAAAAAAGTGGTATCGTGCCATCTCTAGTTACAATGTACTCACACAGAGGCAGTTCATCAACAGTACTGTCATTGCTGCAGCAGAAAGAAGATGAAGAGGTCATTTTATGTGACAAATTGGTTTGGCCATAATGAACACCATGTTCGAACATAAGAGTGTCCATAAGTGCACATGGCACCAGGACGCTCTGGGCCGCAGGTCAATGATCGATTTTGTAATCGTATCACCAGACTCGAGTGTCTAGTCATATTCTGGATATGTAAAGAGAGGGGCTGAGCTGTCAACAGATCACCACCTGGTGGTGAGTTGAATCAGGTGGAGGGGGAGGACGATGGACAGAGATGGTGCGCCTAAATGTATAGTGAGGGTGTGCCCCGGTCTCCGAGATCTTTATCGTACACCTCCGGCAGAGCTTCAGCAGCATTCTGAGGGAGACTGCGGACATTGAGTCCGAATGGACCATGTTCCGCACCTCCATTGCCGAAGCTGCTGCACTGAGCTGCGGCTGAAAGGTGGTTGGTGGCTGTCGTGGTGGTAACCCCCAAACCAAATGTTGCCTGTTCTGACAGGGTCCTGCTGTTGTTGCCTCCCTATCTCTCTCTTTTTCCTTTGACCGTTTCTCTTTGTGTGTGTGTGTGTGTGTGTGTGTGTGTGTGTGTGTGTGAGAACTCTTGTTCTCGCCAGCTACACCTGCCAACAATCACCTGCTGCTGATGAGCCCATTATCTGTGCCCTATTTAACAGGGTGGCTGAACCTTATTTGATGCTGGATTGTTGTGTAGCATCAGTCAGTGAACCCCGGCTCGTACAACTCTGAAAAGTAAGAAGTTAATCATTTTGTTTTGTCTTCTGTTCAGGAAACTTTTGGAGTGGTGTTTATGTGCGTGTGCCGGCTGACTGGATCACACCCACAAAATGAGAAAATGTAACTCAAACCCCGTGCAAGGCAGTTTCAAAGAAACTGCAGAAAATGGCATTATTCACACTAACACCACTAACCCTTTCAACAGGTAGTGTAAATGCTAGCTAATTTCCAGATTTTCTCTCTCACCTGCCTTGCCATCATATATGAAGGTTGTCTCAACATTGAACTTGAGGCACTCTGCCAGCTTCCTGTGGATGCTCTCACCCGCCTTCAGCTCATCAGTGTCCGTATGCTTCCCTTCTTTTCCTGAAAGGCAGAGAAAAACAATTCAAAGCACTGAAAAAAAAAACAAAAAAAAACTTGGGGTCCACCATCCACGGAGAGTGCAGTCAGGGTGGGCTGGGTGGAGTTGAGCGTCAGGAGTGACTTGTGACAGAAAGATAGCAACAAGAGCAAAGGGGAAGGTTTGTTATTCACGGTGCTCTTGCATTTGGAGTTAGTTTTGTGGTCTAGTTCCTTTTCATGGCTTTTTCAGAAACATTCAAGGCTTTTCACAATACTGTAGCTTCATGAGAACACTCTGTGGGGCACCTGCTAAATTCAGTGTGTTGAGTTCTGCTTTGTGTTTTCCATTTCAGAAGATTGTCCCCTTGGTTGATATGATCCTGTTGAACTCTCAGCTCTAAAGTTTCTGAAACTTTCATTATTATTAGGATTTGCTCATTTAAAAACAGTCAAATTCTTTCAGATGTTCCTTTTTTCAGTGAGAATTTCTTTCAGGGCACTGTCTGTGTTTCACTTGGTATGATGTGATGCTGAGTGCACAGTGGACACTTCTGCCTCCTGTTTGCATGAGTTTTCTGTTCAGTTTCTCACTGATGACTCTGTAAAGTTAGGGTGTTTCATTCTTACTGTAGATGAGCAACAGCCTTCCTGGAATTCCCTGAAAGACGCCGCTGTAGACAACGGTCAGACAGTCTGCACAGCCCTGGTAAACATCTGCTCGGCCCTGATCATTGTATGGAGACACCAACCCGCCAAACTCCATAACTCCTAATGGGAACACATTTAAAAAAATCATTAACATCTCACCACAATAATGACTAACAGTTGAGACCTCGTTGGAAGATTTTGTTTTCCTCTTTAAGTAGTTCCCTGTCACGGTCCGTCACGAGTGGAGAATGCGTGTAATGGACCCAGGTGCGTACACGAGTGAGCAGACGGGAGTGAGCTTTAACAGAAGGCGAGCCTTTAATATGGCTGAAAACAAGGTGTACAAATACAGCAGGGATAACGTGGCTAAACAGAAACCTAAACTGGGAACAAACGATGGTGAGGCTATGGCTTGGAAGACAACAGACCAGGCATGGAAACACGGAGGGTGGGAACACAGACGACGCAACACAGACTGTAAGAAACACAGAGACTAAATACACATGAGGGATGATCAGGGAAAGTGGCCACACATGGGAACGCAGCTGACACACATGAACTTAACGACAGGACAGGAGGAGTGAAACTGAATACACTGACAGTGAATGCAGGCCTTCAAAGTAAAACAGGAAACATGAAACATGAGACATGAACCGGGGAGACGTAGTACAGGGGGAGGTGACAATACTGACAGCATGAACTTGACAGTACAAGACGCACAGACATAAACACACGAAGGGCAAGGGAGACGTAATGCAAGGGTGATATATACAAATGGCTGGACTACCTTAATGAACCTAAACAATCAATAAACATCAAAATAGACTAAAAACAAAACACCGGGTCGCACGACCCAGGACCATGACAGTTCCCCATGACTGATGCTGTTAGGTTTTGTATTGTTGATTGTCATTTATGCTTAGAAACATTTACTCATATATGCTTAGAAGTATATAATCATTTGTAGATTGAAAGAATGTCTCATGAGGGGAGTGCGTTCACTCCTCTAAAGAGTGTTCTGGCATAGATCACACCTCCTAGCTTGCTGATATATGGGTTACCAAACACACGTATATCTCTTTAAGTATAAGAGCTCTTTGTTCAGATAGATCTGCTAGACGCCTGGCACCAGCTAGCACCAGAGTCTTCACAGGGTCACATCTTGACCCTACACACACACACACACACACACACACACACACAAGCAAAGTAATCTTTGTGTGTATGTAGACGTCATATGTTAATGAACCTATGCAGATTCATGTAACCTCAATAAAAGAACAGTGGTACGGGAGAACGGACGAGAGCAACTGGGGTCAAGCGAAGGAACGGCGCCTGTCCGGTTTTCTCTCCCGTGCACGAGAAACATGAAGAAGCTTGCCTACTTGTGTCTTGCTTTGCTGTGTAATTATATTGTCCTCAACGTTCCAGCAGATAGGTTCAAGCTACAAACCTATCAGATGCTACAGACAGACAGGCGTCCCCCTAAAAAAAAGTTCTGTAGTTTAGTTTGGAGATCAGAAACTCCAATTTCTGCCTTTTTTAAGTACAAATTTTGTAATATACAAAAGGGAATTTTAAAAGAAAATTTTCCTGTGGTTGAGGTTTTACCAATATGTCAACATTCTGATCTCTAAAAACCTAACTGACAACTTTAATTACCTAACACTTGATAAATAAAAAGTGGAAGTTTAAAAAAAAATCCTTTTCACAAGGTTCTGGTCTAACTCTCTTGGCCACTGGTATGTTAGCTACCTTGTGGCCATACTGAGAACATTGCTGTGCTCTGTGGTGTTATCTCAGTAGGTCAGACATCATGGTAGCAGTGTTAGTGTTTGTTTTTTCTTTTTATTGCTGTGAATCATCAGAACAAACCTCTCACTTCCAACCAAAATCAAACAACATTAGGAAAGTTGTTTTTATACTTTGAAAAATCTTTTAATTACATTTCTCTGGCTGCTTTCACATCCAAATGTCTTAATAAAAGGTCTAGTCTGGGCCTGTTTTGGACTTACCAGGGCTGTCCAGAACCATGCTGTGGTTGGAAGTCTCGGGATCAGGAATGGACATGTTGACTTGAAACACAAGACATTTTCCAGAGCTGTAAACAAAATAAATAAAGTAAAAAAAACTTTTGCAGAAAGTAAGCAGGTACTGAACTGCTGTTTGTCCTCAGTTTGACAAACTTACACTATGTTTCTCTCGATGAACAGAAAGGTTTCATTGTTGAATGCCTCCTTCATCTCCATCAGGGAGCTGTTGGCATGCTTCACCAACCTCAGACCTGCTGGATAATCTGAGAACGCTTCCACCAGAACCCATCGTGACTCAAACACCTGTGAGGAGGAACTAGGGTAAACCCACAAGCATTTGTTTTCTGGATTTATTACAGTTTCCTAATATTACTTGAAATGTAGGTAAAGTAGAACCGTGTGGTAGCATCTGCGCTTAAACTGCATAGGAGATACAAATAATACTGCAAATACTTTTTAATGTAATGAATACCTTGAAGACATTTTAAAGAAAGGAAAAACATTTAACCTTCTTACGCTGTAATTGCCTTGACTGTATGCTTTTTTTCCAGAATGCATTGAATGTTCATAGTACTTAAAACTCTATTTTTAAATTAGCCTTAATTGAGCAGATTTTTGCACAGCAGACCGAAAAATTACCAAATATATTTTTGTAGCCTCCTTTCACTGTAAAGAGGTATCAGTCAACAAGTAGTGACTTGGCAGATGTTTCTGTGAGTTCCCACCTTGTGCAGTACCTCCTGTCGCAACTTTGGTGGGAGGTCACATTCCTTTGCGGCAGCTTCAGCACTGCAGCTCTGCAGAATCAGAGCCAGCAGAAAAACTCTGAACAAAAGCTGCATCCTGGATCAGGAGGGCCTGCTGTGTTTGTGAGATCTGGAGGGAAGAAGCTCTGAGGTAAACTCTGAGAGAGGCGTCTCATGAAGACTGCAGACTGAGCACAGCTGGTCCAAAGAGTCTGTTTGCTTTTTTATAGAAGATAAACTGAACTCTGAACTGCAGGATGCAGCAAACCACACACTGCTGTAAATATTATGTTCAGCACTTACACATGTATTGATTTGCGTTTGGTTTTTTTTACTGATAGTACTGCTGTAAATATTACTATTATTACTTCATATTTTTACAAGCTCATTTATTTTATTTATCAGCATGTTTCCCACTTAGCTGCATCACACCTACTCTGTCAGTGTTTGAACTGACCAGTTCAATTCAGTTTCATTTATACAAATCACAACAACAGCTCCTCAAGGTGCTAGGAGAGTGTCAATGGAAAACTGTACTGAGTAGTCAGTATAAGCTTTTAGTGATATAAGTTTATTGATGATAGAATACTGCATGATGACCTTTTCCTTGTTTAGAACTGATTGTTCTTTATGAAACGTGTTCTGATATTTGTATCTGAATCTTTCCACAGCGATAGTAAGAAGTTGAACAAGCAGTTCTGACCTTGCACAAACACACACACACACACACACACACACACACACACACACACACACACACACCAAAGCACACAGACAGACACTGTGAGGTCTGTAGTGCAAAATTTGAATCTCAGAGCTTTGTATCTCTCTCTCTCTCTGTCTGTCTTTCTCTCTGTCACACACACACACACACACACACACACACACACACACACACCAAAGCACACAGACAGACACTGTGAGGTCTGTAGTGCAAAATTTGAATCTCAGAGCTTGGTGATTTGTCTCCCTCCAGTGGCCCACTGCAGGTATGATGAGGGTTAACGTATAGGGTTAGGGGGTAATAGCCAGTAGTTGACGGAATAAAATGGAATAACTGGGAAAGTAAGTGTCGTAGAGGGATGAAAGTGGTATCTACAGGGGGGGGGTTGGGGTCCTCTGGACACCCTGGTGAAGACCCCATGTCGATAGCACCAACGGTTCTGGACTTTGTGTAAATGGGTCAAAATTTGACGGAATAAAAAGGTCAAAGTGGCAGATAGGAGTGTTCGATCGGGCTGATTAGGGTGTGGAAAAGGAAACAGGGTCCCAGCAATTGCTGGTCCCCTGTTGGTGCACTCTCACTCGACTGGAGTGGGCATTGATGCCCCCTGATCAAAAAATTACCCATCTTGGGTTATAGTTGCTAGCTGCTTGTGATTGAGCCCGTCGCGACGTTTCGGCGTTGTTTCGCCTTCATCAGGCTGGGCTCAATGATGTAGGGACTGTCTTGTCCTCTATTTATATGTTTCCCTTAACTTAGTTTTTCTTTGTGACTTTCTTGTCTTCTATTTCTCTGTTTCTTCTTACTTAGGTTTTTTTCTGCACTTTCTTAGCTTTTTCTGTGCTTTTTTCTGTTTTTCTCAACCCTGCTTGGGGAGTTCTATTTTTCTGTTTGTCTCAACCCTACTTGGGGAGCTTTTCTTTTATGTGCTTTCTTCTTAGCTTTCTCTGTACTTTTTTCTTAGTTTTTCTCTATTTTTCTTCTCTGTGTACCCTTTGTGACTCTCTTGTCATCTATTTCCATTTTTCCCTTTTGTTCTCTTGTTTTTACGTTATTCATGGCACCCCCTATTCCTTAGTCCACTCTTTCTTTCATCTTTATATTTCTGGCACCCCCATCTTTAGTAACCACTCTATTTAGGCTTCTTTTTCTGTTTTTCCATTTTTTAGGCTTTTTTTCTGTTTTTCTGGGGGGTGGGGGGGAGGGAGGGGGGATAGGTTAGGAGAAGGTAAGGTGGGGGCACGATTGCCAAAGGCAATCGGGTCCCAATGCACAGGCCATCCTTGCTCCCGGCTCAAGGAACCATGTCCCCGACTTGGTGCCCTGAGAAGGGATTGTTTTAGCATCCTGAGCATGAGGCTTCCAGATGGGGAGGGAGGGGAGGAGGGAGGGAGGGAGAGCAAAAGAAAGGGGTAAGGGAGAGGGAGAGAGGGGAGGGGGGGTGGTTTAGGAGAGAGGGAGAGAGGGGAGGGGGGGGAGGTTTTTGGGGTCAAGGGTCAAACCAATATAGGGTTCAAAGTGGTTAGGGTCAGGATTGAATTCAGGGCTGGGCATCAAAGATAAGGTTAAATCCAGCGCAGGTTTAGGACCGGTTAAGGTTAGGATAAAACCTCATGGTCAGGGTGCTTCAGCAAATATATACAGAGACAGGTGGAATGATGGTAACAGCAATGATGATGATGAATATGACAAGCATGGCAACAAGCATAGCAACAACAAGACACTAATAAACGACAATTATGTACATTGTGTGGACTTTATGTCCCTTTAAAAACTTTTTTCATTTAACCCCTTAGGGTGTACAGTGTCTAATTTGGCAATCCAGCCTCTTTCAGCCTTCCTCCTCTGCTGAGCTGTCCATCTGGGGTTTGCCTGTATCACTGTTGCTCTGACCGATTTCCAGCCATGTGACAGGAAGTGTTTCACCAAATGTGTGTGTGTGTTCCTTTTCCTTAACACATTGTACCTGTGCTGGGTGAATCTGGTCAGAAGTCTGTTGCCTGTCTCACCAACATATTGGATGCCACATTCGCTGCAAGTAATCACATAAATACAGTTCCTGGAGCGTGGAGTACCGTTACATTGTGAGTGGAATACATTTCCATTTGAGAAGCTGCGCAACCATGTTTGGTGCTTAAAAAATTGCCCCTGGTCTCTGAGTTTGGGCACAGAGAGAGGTGAAAGTTTTGCCTTAATGAGGAAATCCCTCAGGTTTTTATTCCTCCTAAAGGCCGCTATCACCTTATGATCACCCAGTAATTGGGTTTTCTGGATAAGATCTTGAAAGTTGTTCTTAATCACTCTGATCAGTTTACATGTTGATGGGGCATATGTCACAATCACTGGTAGGATAGGGGTCAGATCAATGGGTTTGGTCTGTAGGAATGATTTAAAACATTTCCTAAGGAAAGAGCGACAGTACCCCCTAGTGGCGAGAGCTGCAAATAGAATTTTGGTCGCTGCTCTGAAATCAGTCCGCTGGGTGCAGATTCTGTGGAATCGCAATAATTGGGACTTAATTAGACCAGCAAAGGTATGTTTCGGGTGGAAGCTTGTTTTAAATAACAATGCATGTGTGTCCGTGGGTTTGAAAAACACTTTAATGTCCAATTTGTGGGTCTGTGAAAAATTTGGGCCTTTAAAGGTGGTTGTGTCCAAGAAGTCAATTGTGGAGTCGCTAATTGTGGATTTAAGTTTAATTGAGTCATTGTGACCATTCAGAGTGGTTAGAAACGTTTCAAAATCTTGTTCAGAATGAGGCCATACTCCCCAGATGTCATCAAGAAACCTGTAATAATACAACGGTTTTTTATTACATTTTGCCAGGGCTGCAGTTTCCCATTCAGCCATGAATATGTTGGCGTATGCTGGGGCAAATTTCTTACCCATGGCTGTCCCTTTTATTTGTAAGAAGAAGTCCCCGTTGAACTCAAAGTCATTTCTTGTCAGATTGATTTCCAATAATTGTAATAATTCTTTTTCTGGCCTTTTCTTTTCTGGATATTTGTGGAAAATATTCCTAATGGAGTTCATTCCCTCCTTAATATCAATATTGGTATAAAGGCTGTCAATGTCAATCGAGAAAAGAAATGAGTCTGGGGGTACCTCTGCCTGTTTCACCTTCTCCACAAAGTCATATGTGTCTTTAATATAACTGTCATGCTTTGTGGACAAGGGGTTTAGGAAAAAGTCCAGGTATTCTGCTGTGTGGTATGTTTCACTTTCACAGTCAGATACAATGGGACACCCGGGAGGCACCTGGAATGGTACAGACCACTTTGCCGGGTCTTTGTGGATTTTGGGCAGCAAATAAAACAGCCTTCCTCTTGGCTCAGAGGAGCCCAATAAATAGTTTTTTTGTTTCATATTAATGAATTTCTTTTGATAAAGATTATTAATTATTTTCTCCACAATAGGTAGTGTGTCCAAATAGATGGGTTTCTTCAATTTTGAGTAGTATGTTGTATCATTTAGTTGTCTGTAGCCCTCCTGTAAATATTGATCTCTGTCCAGGATGACCACAGCACTTCCTTTGTCTGCCGGTTTTATAATTATTTGCTTGTTTTCTCTTAGTTCTTTTAGAGCTTTGGTTTCTTCTCCCTTTAAGTTAGGTTTAATGCGGTCAATATGGAAATGATTATCAAAATATTCATAATCAGCTTTCACCAAGGTGGACACCTCATGTGGAAGCTGGCCCAAGGGAGGAGACCAATCAGATTTGGGAGTGAAGGGTTGGAGTTCTGTATCAGACTTATCTCCATAATGTATAGCCAATTTGACCCTTCTGTGATATTGTTGAATGTCGTATCTACATTGTAATAGGAAATTTTTATTGTGGCCTTTTGTGGGAATAAAATTAAGGCCCCTACTTAAAAGGGTCCGCTGAGCAGTGGAAGGCTGAAAGTGTTTAGACAAATTAATGACACTGTTGCAATTGTCACAACTTACCCCCTCCCTGTTAGCTGGGTTCATGGGGATACCACATTTACATAGTTGCTCCAATGCTCCAACATACACTTCGCTGTCTTATCAGTCCAGTGGATATTGTCCTTTTCTGTGTGGAACATTGAAGCAGGAAGAGTGGGTATGTGTTCGTCCAGACCTGCAATAAAAGTGTTCAAATGCAGCAGTGTTTCCTGCTCATTCCGGGGCAGAGCTGAGGAGAAGTTAATAGCTGGAATGTAGATGTCAGCCTCAGGAAATCTTTCCTGGGCTGTCTGCAGTGCCTTTTTCAGCTCTGTGACCGGTGTGTCTTTGTCTCTTTGTGACCTATTGTTTAGGCCAAAAGATAACACCAGTGTTTCCAAATCTTCATCGCAGGTCGCTTTTTCCAAAAGGGCTGTTGCGTGGCACCATTTCGCCCCGGGAAAACTGTCAATTTGTATTCCTGGTGCTGAAAAGGATGGGAGTGTACTCACATTCGAGTCACCCATGATGAGTGATGTTTCTCTGATGTGAAGACTCCAGTCTTGCAGTTTCTTCTGCGTGTTCGGGTGTCTCGTTGGAGGGTGCGTTTGCTGAATGGGTGAAGCTGGTGAAGAGGGAGGAGACAAGGAGGATTCCTCAATTCTCCTCGTTTGGAGGCGGGTCTGCACACAGGATTTCAGTCTATCCTGAGTGGTGCGTGGCAGGCTGGAGTGTGAAGCTGTCGGGGGTTTGGGCGCTGTTCTTCTGCCCCCCTTGGATTTGGTGGGGGTGAATTCCCCCTGTGTGAGGTCCATTACCTCGATCTCCATGTCCTCAGAAGGCTGTGGAGGCTGAGTGGGTGGAGGTGACTTCTCCCCAGTGGAGGTCACGTGGAGAGCGTCGAGGACCCTTCTCACTCTCTGGTCTTTAGGTGACATTGGTTCGGGCTCTGGTTCAGGAGAATCTTCCTGAGGGGTGGTGGTGGGCCTCAGGTCACCGTCCTCCTCCACCAGCCTCTCTATGAGGGGTGACCAGTCACCTCTGATGGGGTCCGTCATGGTCGTCGCTGTCACCATGGTTACAGCGCTCGCTGCAGGTGGAGCATGGATCTGCGCAGTAACTTTAATGGCCCGGCTGGTGCTGGGCTGTGGTGTGGCAGGTCGCGTGTGGGAAGGAGCTGGTTGCAACACCTCCACCGGAGGTTCGACAGGGTCGAGCTGTATCAGGTCCTCCCTCGCTTCTGGTTGTCGTCTCGGCTCGCCGGCTGTATGGCCCCGCCCTGCCGATCTGGTGTCTGCCAGTCTCGCCACGATGGCTGCCTCGGTCTGTTCTAACGACTCAGGCTGGAGGCGGCGGCCCAGGTTACGTTTGGCCCAGGATCTCGCCACTTCAAAGGGTCCCCTCCAGTTCTGCTTGGGGAACTCAAAAAGGTTTTTTAATTCCTCCTCCATCGCCTCAGAATAATGTTCACGGAGGATTAAAACAGCGTTGTGCGCCCAGTTTTGAGCATTACCCTCAATCAGAGCCTGTGTCCGTTCGCTGGGAACAGCCGGCTTAATAACAGTCATCAAGTTCTGGGTTATTTTATTCAAAGAGGGCGGGTATGCATCCCTTGAGACATTTTTAAGGTGGTGGACTGATTTGATGAGTCTATGAATAATACGCACTTTGGTAGAAAAGTCCGGGTCATCAGATGGTATTTTGTTTGTGGGAGGCTCAGATCGTTCGGATCTGGCGTGTTTCACATACCGTCTATTCTGGGCTGGTCTCTGTTCAAAACGCCGCTCTCGGTGACGGGCAGTATAGCGGTCCGCAGTCGTTCGCCATCTCCGCTGGTTTGGCTGCCATGTGTGCGGGATTTCTCTCTCATCCCGGTGGTCCCGTCCTCTCACTACCGATGCGTAGGTCCGGCGTCCATTGCGGGGCGGGTAGCTGGTCCGTCGGGGTGACCTCCGGTCGCTCGTGAAGTAGCGATCTCCTCGTTTGTCCTGGGCTGGCCCCCGTTCAAACCACTGCTCTCGTTCAGTCCGATCTCTGTGTTGGGCAGCATAGCGATCCCCAGTCGGCCGTTCTCTCCGCTGGTTGTGCTGCCATACGTGCGGGATTTCTCTTTCATCCCGGTAGTCACGTCCTCTCACCACCGATGCGTAGGTCCTGCGTCTGTTGCGGGACGGGTAGCTGGTCCGTCGGGGTGACCTCCGGCCGCTCGTAAAGCCGCGATCTCCTCTCCGGTTTCCACGTCGTCGGACGGTGGTCCACTGGTCCTCTGCTGTAAACGTGGGCATGTTTGCGGTCTCACTCGTGGCTTTAACTTAACTAACTGGTCACTTGTGACTGTGCTAGCAATGTTAAGCAGCTGTGCGCAAACTGATGACACTCACGTTTAGCTTAGTAAAATAACTAGGAGCTTTATTTTCGCTCAGTACAGAAGTTCAAAAGTGAACAAATATACATGAAAGTAAGCCAAAAACGCGACGTTTCGGTTCGCATGAACCTTCTTCAGGCTTGCTTACTAGAAGAATGAATACAGCATCACAAGACATCAGTTATGTTCCGTGTGTACACTGCGCAAGTCCACATTCAAACTTTGCGGGTCTCCTCGACCAATGAGAGGAGCACCTGCTCCGTGAGTCAGAGGTCCCTTTAAAAAATTCAAATTGATTGGGTGCTTACTTGTTTGCAGTGTTCAGGAGCATTTTGGCCCACCGTAATTTGTGAAGAGGAATACAGTTTAGGGGAAGGGGACTGAGCCTGCCACCTCTGTGAGGCAGGAAACGCACGGGCCATCCCTCCCGAAGGAAACCCACCCTGCTGGTTGTCACGATTACGGGAAAGCCTCCGCCTTTTCCTGTATCGGACGGTGGTCCAACCTGCTGAGGCCATCCGGTCCTCAGTCTTTGGCAAAGTGTTGTGTTTGTGTTGTTGTGTTTTCTATTTTGTGTATTATTGTAGTCCTTGTAATGTGGGTTCGCCTTTGTTATCTAAATAATTATAACTCTTATTTGAGCTTTTATGTGGCGAGATACAAATGTCAAAATAAAAAGAAAAAAAAGAAGAAAAAAGAAAAGAAAGAAAAATTAAAACAAAAGTTTTATTTAATTAATTACAAAAAACAGTGTGCCGTACGCGCAACGTTTCGACCCTGTAAGGGTCTTCCTCAGGCGCTTGGCACACAAAAAGCTACAGAAATGAGGCTGTAATGCACAAGGCTGTGGCTATTGATGTTCACTCCTCAGAGTCCAGAGTCGAAATGAGCTCCAAGCTGACTCCACCTCCCTTTATACCCTCCCCTCTGTGTGTGTTTTTTTTAGTTTTTTTTAACCAAATCTTTCCAGTTGTGTTGTATTGAAGCCCATATTATCCTGTGTATATAAACCATTTTTAAGATTCGAGTGTATATATGAATTTGAATATTATGGAATCCCTTGTTTTAAATATTTAATGCTTTTAACCGTATTTGTTTTGTGTAAATGTTATTTGTTTAAATAAACTGGTTTTTAAATTTTGCCCTATTATATGCCTTTTTAGATAGGGGAAATCAAAGTTGGGAGCACGGTCCCCGAAGGGGGCCGTGCTCCAATGCACAGACCATACCTGCTCCCTTCTCAGGTGTCCAGGACCCCACCAGTGGGGTTTCAAACTCGTGTCCAATCAGATTGGCAAATGGTTAGGCTTAGGGCAGGAGGTCAATTAGGGTTAGGGTAGGGTTAGGGTTAGGGTTTGGGGAAAGAAAGGGGTCCCAGGCAGAAGTCTGGGTCCCCTGGTGCACGCTCACTCGACTGGGGTGGGCACTGATGCCCCCCGATCAAAAAATTGCCCATCATTGGGTAGTAGTGGCCATTAGCTTGTTCTATTGAGCCCGTCGCGACGTTTCGGCGTTACTTCGCCTTCATCAGGCTGGGCTCAATGAGGGTAGGGACTGGTTTGTCCTCTATTTATACTTTTTCTCTTCTTAGCTTTTCTTTCTGACTTTTTTGTCTTACTTTATTTCTGTTTCTTCTTACTTAGGTTTTTTCTTGGCTTTTTAATTTTTTCTGTACTTAGTTTTTTCTATTTTTCTCTCTGTCACTTTTTCTGTTTTTACGTGACTTTTCTCTTTTCCTCTCAACCCTACTTGGGGAGCTTTCTTACTCTCTCTCTTTTTCTCTTCTCAACCCTACTTGGGGAGCTTTCTTTCTATCCTTTTTCTTTATGGCACCCCCTATTCCTTAGTCCACTCTGTCTATCATCTTGTTTTTCTGGCACCCCCATCCTTAGTAACCACTCTATTTAGGCTTCTTTTTCTGTTTTTTGTTTTTCCATTTTTTAAGGCTTTTTTTCTGTTTTTTCTGGGGTTGGGACAGGGAGGGGGGGATAGGTTAGGGTTAGGGAAGGAGATGTGGGTAGGGGCATCGCCCACTCCACCGGGACCTGGCTGGTAAGGGTTTGGGGAAAGAAAGGGGTCCCAGGCAGAAGTCTGGGTCCCCTGGTGCACGCTCACTCGACTGGGGTGGGTTAGGTATTAGGAGATTGTGTCTTTGTTGTCTCCACCTGGAGCTAGGTTGCACGGTCCTAGCGGTTGACTGGACCCTCAATCTCCTTGTGATCTTATAGTGTTGTATAAGTGCTTGTCCTCTCCAATATATAATCCCTGTTTGATTATGTTTATCCAGGGAAATGGCTAAAAGTGCTCAGGTCTTAATAAAAAATAGGCTTAATTAAAAACTAACATGTGAACAGACCCTCCCACACCTCCATAGGGGAAATCTCACCCGTTTATATAAGAAATTAATTTAATTTTTGGAATTAGTAAATATAATAATACATGCAGCTGTTGTGGAAACCAGCAAACACAATCAATTATTTTTCAAAACTTTTATTTACACATCCTGTTAGTACATTTTTTGGAGGCTAAGGAAGATCTGCTGACATATCAGTATATTTCTTGATCCCCTTGTTTGGGTTGGATCTACTATAAAAAATAAATAAATAATAATACTACCTAAAAAACCGAAAAGCACAACCTATTCCCCCTCTCACAATGTTAAAATTTACATAAATGAGCTAAACATAACATTTACCCAGGGAATTATAATAAAAATAAAAACCGAGGCCATTCCACTGACCGCCAGGCTATCCAAAGTGGATTTAAAAGACCAGCTCAATGAAGCTAACAAATACTAAAAACCCACAGGATGACATTTATATTAAAATTCTCTTCATCCTGGGTGGTCCTAAGGTCAGCTAATTTTTCATCCTTAAAAGTATCCAGCCCGCTCCCAAGTGCATCCATTTTAACTAACCTATGCCTCCACATGACTATGTGATATGATTTTTTTCATTGGCAGCAGTGTTACTTTAAACTACGCCGCCTCAAATCAAGCCTCACTTTTTACTGATATATTAAAATGAATGGGGATCTGTGCAGTCACATGAAGTATTTACTCCTATGTGGACCGCATTGGCCCAGTTTGGGCCATTTCTCATCATCTCCCCAATGTACTGCCTGTTTCGGCTGTAGCTATATATCCTGTCATGTGGAGTGGATGTCCCTGTCGAGCCAGGCCAGATAAAAAGAACAAAGTTAAAAGAGACCAATAAGACCAAAAAATCTCTTCAATAAAGCGATCTATTTAAAACACAATCCACTTAATCCCACCCTCATTATTTTCCTTCCCTCCCTTCTCCTCAAACCATAAAAATTAAAACAACACCTGACCATATTCAAACTATGTGTTATATGTTAGCAGCCCACTTGGTTTAAAATTCCTATTAGAACGTCAAAACATATGTCCCTGTCTCCCCCAGGCCTCACCTCCCCTCCCAGACCAGTCTTTGAGCCTTCTCCTAAAACCCTCATCATTCTGGATTCCAAGATTAAAAAGTCTTACCGGGGAACTCACCTGCCTTTACATCTGCGGTTAGGCTTTCCACTGGATCTTGTTAGAATAGTCTTTATTTGCTGTTCCAGGGTCTGTGAGCAGGGTGGTGTACTTTTTAAGTGTCTCTGAACCAAGTCTCTTCTTACTGTTGCTCCTTCACACAGTCTCGTTTTTGTGGAGGTCGTAGTTGACTATGGTTCATACACACGCTGCAAACTCTTTATGCCATACAGGATATATTACAGGTAAAAAAACATTGGAGTTCCCCTCTTAAAATCCAGAAAATTAAAAGGGCTAAAAGAATAAAAATCTCTCCTCCTCTCCCCCAGAGGTTAATCTTAAAAACCGGGAGGGCTAATTTTGCTTCATCCCACTAAAAAAACCTTTAAGAAATATGAGTAGGGAGGGCTAGACTTGCTTATTCCCAACTCTATATTAAAACTCTCAGTCGGGAGGGCTAACTTGCTTATTCCCGCTGATTTGCGTTTAAAAAGGTTTAAATAAAAGTGGGAAGCGTAAGTTCCTCACTCCCTGGTTCAATTATCCAATTTAGCCTTCAATGGGAGAACAAAGTGCGTTTCACTCCCACTAAAAACTAAGGCTAAAAAAGGCTATTAAGATCTCAATCACCTTGTTCTGGGGGAGGTAAAAATCCTTGCTCATGCCGGTCTGAGAGGCATCCCTTACGTTTCGCGATACTCTCGCTTCTTCAGAGGGAACAGCGCAAGTGAGGCCAGGAGAGACAAAACAACAGTTTAAATGATTCTATGAGGGACGCCCACCTGTGTGGGCCCTCCTCAGGATAGGTCGCACCGGGTCACATGATCGTGTTCCTCCCATGGTGCATTCACAATCACTCTCTTAATCATGTACGTTCCATTATCCACAGGCTATAAAATACATTTCAAAACACATAAGAAAAGGACAGATGTAAATTCTAGAAAATAAAATAAAAGCTGTTTAAAACAATATATCCTCAATTAAAACCTTTATTAGGATCAAGTTAAAAGAAGGAGGAGGAGGGAAGGAATTCCACCCTCTTCTGAGGACCTGCCTGGCAGCCAGTGAAAAGCTTACATGATTGTTCATGACATTTAAGCATAGCCCATCTTAAAGTTAAGGTTAGGGCTCCCACCCTCACGGGTTATGTTTAGGGCAACTGATCCTGGGTCAGGGTTCATATCTCGGCCCTCTCATGGTTAAGGTCAGGGCCTTATGTCCAGGTCAGGTTATCAAAATCTGATTTCCACACATCAAGGGTTTACATTGTAGCTCATATCATTTCAATCATGTCATTATATAGGATAGCCTGTATCCATCAAAGTCCAAGGTCCACAAAGCACTTTCTCAATTTAAGTTCATTCCACACTTTATTTCAGATCAACGTCCGGAGGGGTCCAGCATAACAAACCACTGGCACAGGCTGGTTAGGTATTAGGAGATTGTGTCTTTGTTGTCTCCACCTGGAGCTAGGTTGCACGGTCCTAGCGGTTGACTGGACCCTCAATCTCCTTGTGATCTTATAGTGTTGTATAAGTGCTTGTCCTCTCCAATATATAATCCCTGTTTGATTATGTTTATCCAGGGAAATGGCTAAAAGTGCTCAGGTCTTAATAAAAAATAGGCTTAATTAAAAACTAACATGTGAACAGACCCTCCCACACCTCCATAGGGGAAATCTCACCCGTTTATATAAGAAATTAATTTAATTTTTGGAATTAGTAAATATAATAATACATGCAGCTGTTGTGGAAACCAGCAAACACAATCAATTATTTTTCAAAACTTTTATTTACACATCCTGTTAGTACATTTTTTGGAGGCTAAGGAAGATCTGCTGACATATCAGTATATTTCTTGATCCCCTTGTTTGGGTTGGATCTACTATAAAAAATAAATAAATAATAATACTACCTAAAAAACCGAAAAGCACAACCTATTCCCCCTCTCACAATGTTAAAATTTACATAAATGAGCTAAACATAACATTTACCCAGGGAATTATAATAAAAATAAAAACCGAGGCCATTCCACTGACCGCCAGGCTATCCAAAGTGGATTTAAAAGACCAGCTCAATGAAGCTAACAAATACTAAAAACCCACAGGATGACATTTATATTAAAATTCTCTTCATCCTGGGTGGTCCTAAGGTCAGCTAATTTTTCATCCTTAAAAGTATCCAGCCCGCTCCCAAGTGCATCCATTTTAACTAACCTATGCCTCCACATGACTATGTGATATGATTTTTTTCATTGGCAGCAGTGTTACTTTAAACTACGCCGCCTCAAATCAAGCCTCACTTTTTACTGATATATTAAAATGAATGGGGATCTGTGCAGTCACATGAAGTATTTACTCCTATGTGGACCGCATTGGCCCAGTTTGGGCCATTTCTCATCATCTCCCCAATGTACTGCCTGTTTCGGCTGTAGCTATATATCCTGTCATGTGGAGTGGATGTCCCTGTCGAGCCAGGCCAGATAAAAAGAACAAAGTTAAAAGAGACCAATAAGACCAAAAAATCTCTTCAATAAAGCGATAGGGTTAGGGTTAGGGGTTAGGGTTAGGGGGTTAGGGTTAGGGTTAGGGATTATTGATAGCAGGTCCCCCTAAGGGGCCTGAGTGCACTGTCCATCAATGGGGGCTGAGTAGCCTCTGCCCGGCGGTTCCAAAAATTACCCATGTCTAGGGTGTAAGAGCAAGTGGGCTGTCGCGACGTTTCGGCAGCGTAGTGCCTTCCTCAGGCGAGCCCAGTCAAATGAGAGGTATCTTCCTTTATACAGGCTTTTATGTTACAGGTAAGTATTTCTTTTTTCTTCTCTCCTTTAGGTTTTTTATACAGGTAAGTATTTTTCTGTCCTTTCTTCCTTTATACAGGCTTTTTGTTTTCCAGGTAAGTTTTTCTCCTTTCTTTAGGTTTTTTTACTGGTAAGTATTTTCCCCTTTTATTCCTTTCCTTTATACAGGCTTATTTTTAAACAGGTAAGTTTTTTTCTTAGGGTTTTTCTGCTCTTTTTCTCTTTTTTTAAGGTTTTTTAATTTTTAATTAGCCCCCCTGGTTAGGGTTAGGGCTTAGGACCAGGCAGGGGCATCCCCCACCCCCACGAGGCACGGGCTGGTTAGGGATTATTGATAGCAGGTCCCCCTAAGGGGCCTGAGTGCACTGTCCATCAATGGGGGCTGAGTAGCCTCTGCCCGGCGGTTCCAAAAATTACCCATGTCTAGGGTGTAAGAGCAAGTGGGCTGTCGCGACGTTTCGGCAGCGTAGTGCCTTCCTCAGGCGAGCCCAGTCAAATGAGAGGTATCTTCCTTTATACAGGCTTTTATGTTACAGGTAAGTATTTCTTTTTTCTTCTCTCCTTTAGGTTTTTTATAGGGTTAGGGTTAGGGTTAGGGTTAGGGGGGTTAGGGGAAATCAAGTTTGGGAGTCCGGTCCCCGAAGGGGGCCGGGCTCCAATGCACGGTCCATACCTGTTCCCATCCCGGGCGTCAAGGTCCCCCATAGCATGCCCCAAGAGGCTGTGATCGTCCAACGGATTGGTATGATGTCCCTATCCCGTTTCCAAAAATTACCCGTAGGTAGGTCATTGTTATAATTATTATTATTATTATTTTTTTGTTGTTTTGTGTTTTAATGTTGTGCTTCTGTGTCATTGGGCCGTCGCGACGTTTCGGCCGGTTTAGGCCTTCCTCAGGCTGGCCCAACGTGTGCGTCTGTGTGTTGTGTGCGTGCCTCTCTTGGCTTTTATAGTGTGCTGTCTCCTCCCACTCTTGGGTTTTCCGTTTCATTCTTTTTCTGTTTAATATTCTTAATGTCTTTGTCCTTTCTTTTCTTTGGCTTTCTTTGTTTTTATATTTTTTAATGGCACCCCCTTCTTTAAATGTCCTTTCCAGTATTTGTCTTACGTTATTTATGGCACCCCCTTCTTATTTGTCCTTTCCTTTGGTTTTTACGTGACTTTATGATTTTATTCCTTTCTTTGTAACCATCCTGTCCCACCTTCCTTTGTCCTTGTTATGTCCTCCTCTGTGACCTTTTGTGTGATGTCCAATTGTTTTATGTCCTCCAAGTCCTCCTTATATTTTTCTGTCCCGATTATGTGTTTCTCATTTTGGCTTGTCCAATTGTTTTGTATCCTCCAAATCCTCCTTTTAATTTCTTGTCCTAATTATATGTATGTCTTTATTGACTTTTGTATTTTGTCCAATTGTTTTGTGTCCTCCACGTCCTCCTTTTATTGTTTTGTCCTAATTACGTGTTTGTCTTATTGACCTTTGTATTATGTCCAATTAGTTTGTGTCCTCCAATTCCTCCTTTAATTGTTTAGTCCTAATTCTGTGTTTGTCTTTATTGATTTTTGTATAATGTCCAATTGTTTATATTCAGATTGTATGTGGTTAGGGTCAGGATGTGTTGTGTCCAATTGTTTTTGTGTGTCCTTTAGGGTTAGGATTGGTGAGGGGGTCGGGATACCCCCAGCCCAGTGGCCAAAGAACCTCCTGAGGGAGCCTTCAGGGAACCCCGCGCTACCCAAGCGGGCGGACAGGCGGCACTGGCGGGTTAGGGGAAATCAAGTTTGGGAGTCCGGTCCCCGAAGGGGGCCGGGCTCCAATGCACGGTCCATACCTGTTCCCATCCCGGGCGTCAAGGTCCCCCATAGCATGCCCCAAGAGGCTGTGATCGTCCAACGGATTGGTATGATGTCCCTATCCCGTTTCCAAAAATTACCCGTAGGTAGGTCATT
Source organism: Aulonocara sp. 'chitande type north' Nkhata Bay (assembly GCF_057382095.1). NCBI lineage: Eukaryota > Metazoa > Chordata > Actinopteri > Cichliformes > Cichlidae > Aulonocara > Aulonocara sp. 'chitande type north' Nkhata Bay. The sequence goes on along the minus strand of NC_141364.1, from coordinate 354,276 downwards.
GTTATAATTATTATTATTATTATTTTTTTGTTGTTTTGTGTTTTAATGTTGTGCTTCTGTGTCATTGGGCCGTCGCGACGTTTCGGCCGGTTTAGGCCTTCCTCAGGCTGGCCCAACGTGTGCGTCTGTGTGTTGTGTGCGTGCCTCTCTTGGCTTTTATAGTGTGCTGTCTCCTCCCACTCTTGGGTTTTCCGTTTCATTCTTTTTCTGTTTAATATTCTTAATGTCTTTGTCCTTTCTTTTCTTTGGCTTTCTTTGTTTTTATATTTTTTAATGGCACCCCCTTCTTTAAATGTCCTTTCCAGTATTTGTCTTACGTTATTTATGGCACCCCCTTCTTATTTGTCCTTTCCTTTGGTTTTTACGTGACTTTATGATTTTATTCCTTTCTTTGTAACCATCCTGTCCCACCTTCCTTTGTCCTTGTTATGTCCTCCTCTGTGACCTTTTGTGTGATGTCCAATTGTTTTATGTCCTCCAAGTCCTCCTTATATTTTTCTGTCCCGATTATGTGTTTCTCATTTTGGCTTGTCCAATTGTTTTGTATCCTCCAAATCCTCCTTTTAATTTCTTGTCCTAATTATATGTATGTCTTTATTGACTTTTGTATTTTGTCCAATTGTTTTGTGTCCTCCACGTCCTCCTTTTATTGTTTTGTCCTAATTACGTGTTTGTCTTATTGACCTTTGTATTATGTCCAATTAGTTTGTGTCCTCCAATTCCTCCTTTAATTGTTTAGTCCTAATTCTGTGTTTGTCTTTATTGATTTTTGTATAATGTCCAATTGTTTATATTCAGATTGTATGTGGTTAGGGTCAGGATGTGTTGTGTCCAATTGTTTTTGTGTGTCCTTTAGGGTTAGGATTGGTGAGGGGGTCGGGATACCCCCAGCCCAGTGGCCAAAGAACCTCCTGAGGGAGCCTTCAGGGAACCCCGCGCTACCCAAGCGGGCGGACAGGCGGCACTGGCGGGTTAGGGGAAATCAAGTTTGGGAGTCCGGTCCCCGAAGGGGGCCGGGCTCCAATGCACGGTCCATACCTGTTCCCATCCCGGGCGTCAAGGTCCCCCATAGCATGCCCCAAGAGGCTGTGATCGTCCAACGGATTGGTATGATGTCCCTATCCCGTTTCCAAAAATTACCCGTAGGTAGGTCATTGTTATAATTATTATTATTATTATTTTTTTGTTGTTTTGTGTTTTAATGTTGTGCTTCTGTGTCATTGGGCCGTCGCGACGTTTCGGCCGGTTTAGGCCTTCCTCAGGCTGGCCCAACGTGTGCGTCTGTGTGTTGTGTGCGTGCCTCTCTTGGCTTTTATAGTGTGCTGTCTCCTCCCACTCTTGGGTTTTCCGTTTCATTCTTTTTCTGTTTAATATTCTTAATGTCTTTGTCCTTTCTTTTCTTTGGCTTTCTTTGTTTTTATATTTTTTAATGGCACCCCCTTCTTTAAATGTCCTTTCCAGTATTTGTCTTACGTTATTTATGGCACCCCCTTCTTATTTGTCCTTTCCTTTGGTTTTTACGTGACTTTATGATTTTATTCCTTTCTTTGTAACCATCCTGTCCCACCTTCCTTTGTCCTTGTTATGTCCTCCTCTGTGACCTTTTGTGTGATGTCCAATTGTTTTATGTCCTCCAAGTCCTCCTTATATTTTTCTGTCCCGATTATGTGTTTCTCATTTTGGCTTGTCCAATTGTTTTGTATCCTCCAAATCCTCCTTTTAATTTCTTGTCCTAATTATATGTATGTCTTTATTGACTTTTGTATTTTGTCCAATTGTTTTGTGTCCTCCACGTCCTCCTTTTATTGTTTTGTCCTAATTACGTGTTTGTCTTATTGACCTTTGTATTATGTCCAATTAGTTTGTGTCCTCCAATTCCTCCTTTAATTGTTTAGTCCTAATTCTGTGTTTGTCTTTATTGATTTTTGTATAATGTCCAATTGTTTATATTCAGATTGTATGTGGTTAGGGTCAGGATGTGTTGTGTCCAATTGTTTTTGTGTGTCCTTTAGGGTTAGGATTGGTGAGGGGGTCGGGATACCCCCAGCCCAGTGGCCAAAGAACCTCCTGAGGGAGCCTTCAGGGAACCCCGCGCTACCCAAGCGGGCGGACAGGCGGCACTGGCGGGTTAGGGGAAATCAAGTTTGGGAGTCCGGTCCCCGAAGGGGGCCGGGCTCCAATGCACGGTCCATACCTGTTCCCATCCCGGGCGTCAAGGTCCCCCATAGCATGCCCCAAGAGGCTGTGATCGTCCAACGGATTGGTATGATGTCCCTATCCCGTTTCCAAAAATTACCCGTAGGTAGGTCATTGTTATAATTATTATTATTATTATTTTTTTGTTGTTTTGTGTTTTAATGTTGTGCTTCTGTGTCATTGGGCCGTCGCGACGTTTCGGCCGGTTTAGGCCTTCCTCAGGCTGGCCCAACGTGTGCGTCTGTGTGTTGTGTGCGTGCCTCTCTTGGCTTTTATAGTGTGCTGTCTCCTCCCACTCTTGGGTTTTCCGTTTCATTCTTTTTCTGTTTAATATTCTTAATGTCTTTGTCCTTTCTTTTCTTTGGCTTTCTTTGTTTTTATATTTTTTAATGGCACCCCCTTCTTTAAATGTCCTTTCCAGTATTTGTCTTACGTTATTTATGGCACCCCCTTCTTATTTGTCCTTTCCTTTGGTTTTTACGTGACTTTATGATTTTATTCCTTTCTTTGTAACCATCCTGTCCCACCTTCCTTTGTCCTTGTTATGTCCTCCTCTGTGACCTTTTGTGTGATGTCCAATTGTTTTATGTCCTCCAAGTCCTCCTTATATTTTTCTGTCCCGATTATGTGTTTCTCATTTTGGCTTGTCCAATTGTTTTGTATCCTCCAAATCCTCCTTTTAATTTCTTGTCCTAATTATATGTATGTCTTTATTGACTTTTGTATTTTGTCCAATTGTTTTGTGTCCTCCACGTCCTCCTTTTATTGTTTTGTCCTAATTACGTGTTTGTCTTATTGACCTTTGTATTATGTCCAATTAGTTTGTGTCCTCCAATTCCTCCTTTAATTGTTTAGTCCTAATTCTGTGTTTGTCTTTATTGATTTTTGTATAATGTCCAATTGTTTATATTCAGATTGTATGTGGTTAGGGTCAGGATGTGTTGTGTCCAATTGTTTTTGTGTGTCCTTTAGGGTTAGGATTGGTGAGGGGGTCGGGATACCCCCAGCCCAGTGGCCAAAGAACCTCCTGAGGGAGCCTTCAGGGAACCCCGCGCTACCCAAGCGGGCGGACAGGCGGCACTGGCGGGTTAGGGGAAATCAAGTTTGGGAGTCCGGTCCCCGAAGGGGGCCGGGCTCCAATGCACGGTCCATACCTGTTCCCATCCCGGGCGTCAAGGTCCCCCATAGCATGCCCCAAGAGGCTGTGATCGTCCAACGGATTGGTATGATGTCCCTATCCCGTTTCCAAAAATTACCCGTAGGTAGGTCATTGTTATAATTATTATTATTATTATTTTTTTGTTGTTTTGTGTTTTAATGTTGTGCTTCTGTGTCATTGGGCCGTCGCGACGTTTCGGCCGGTTTAGGCCTTCCTCAGGCTGGCCCAACGTGTGCGTCTGTGTGTTGGGGGGTTAGGGGTTAGGTGAAAACAGGCCACCAAGGGCCTGGCAGGCACTGACCATCGTGGGGGCCGAGGGTTCTTGCCGGGAGGTGGAGACCCTGCCCGGGTGTTCCAAAAATTGCCCATATCTTGGGTTAACTGTCTTGGGGCCGTCGCGACGTTTCGGCTGAGTTGTGCCTTCTTCAGACTGGCCCGGTAATAATGACTCTTTTTATTTAGGTTCTTTCTCTTCCTTTTATTTAGGTTTTTTCAGGTAAGTATATTTTAACTTTACTTTTTCTTCTTTTTTTAGGTTCTGCGACAGGTAAGTATTTTTTTACTTTATTATTTCTTCTCCCTTCTTTTTTTAGGTTTTTTTCTTCCCTCTTTTTAGGTTTTTTTGTTCAAAGTTGAATTTCAAACCCCCCCCTGGTTAGGGTAAGGGTTTGGGACAGGCAGGGGCATCTCCCACCCCCACGAGGCACGGGCAAAGTTAGGGGTTAGGTGAAAACAGGCCACCAAGGGCCTGGCAGGCACTGACCATCGTGGGGGCCGAGGGTTCTTGCCGGGAGGTGGAGACCCTGCCCGGGTGTTCCAAAAATTGCCCATATCTTGGGTTAACTGTCTTGGGGCCGTCGCGACGTTTCGGCTGAGTTGTGCCTTCTTCAGACTGGCCCGGTAATAATGACTCTTTTTATTTAGGTTCTTTCTCTTCCTTTTATTTAGGTTTTTTCAGGTAAGTATATTTTAACTTTACTTTTTCTTCTTTTTTTAGGTTCTGCGACAGGTAAGTATTTTTTTACTTTATTATTTCTTCTCCCTTCTTTTTTTAGGTTTTTTTCTTCCCTCTTTTTAGGTTTTTTTGTTCAAAGTTGAATTTCAAACCCCCCCCTGGTTAGGGTAAGGGTTTGGGACAGGCAGGGGCATCTCCCACCCCCACGAGGCACGGGCAAAGTTAGGGGTTAGGTGAAAACAGGCCACCAAGGGCCTGGCAGGCACTGACCATCGTGGGGGCCGAGGGTTCTTGCCGGGAGGTGGAGACCCTGCCCGGGTGTTCCAAAAATTGCCCATATCTTGGGTTAACTGTCTTGGGGCCGTCGCGACGTTTCGGCTGAGTTGTGCCTTCTTCAGACTGGCCCGGTAATAATGACTCTTTTTATTTAGGTTCTTTCTCTTCCTTTTATTTAGGTTTTTTCAGGTAAGTATATTTTAACTTTACTTTTTCTTCTTTTTTTAGGTTCTGCGACAGGTAAGTATTTTTTTACTTTATTATTTCTTCTCCCTTCTTTTTTTAGGTTTTTTTCTTCCCTCTTTTTAGGTTTTTTTGTTCAAAGTTGAATTTCAAACCCCCCCCTGGTTAGGGTAAGGGTTTGGGACAGGCAGGGGCATCTCCCACCCCCACGAGGCACGGGCAAAGTTAGGGGTTAGGTGAAAACAGGCCACCAAGGGCCTGGCAGGCACTGACCATCGTGGGGGCCGAGGGTTCTTGCCGGGAGGTGGAGACCCTGCCCGGGTGTTCCAAAAATTGCCCATATCTTGGGTTAACTGTCTTGGGGCCGTCGCGACGTTTCGGCTGAGTTGTGCCTTCTTCAGACTGGCCCGGTAATAATGACTCTTTTTATTTAGGTTCTTTCTCTTCCTTTTATTTAGGTTTTTTCAGGTAAGTATATTTTAACTTTACTTTTTCTTCTTTTTTTAGGTTCTGCGACAGGTAAGTATTTTTTTACTTTATTATTTCTTCTCCCTTCTTTTTTTAGGTTTTTTTCTTCCCTCTTTTTAGGTTTTTTTGTTCAAAGTTGAATTTCAAACCCCCCCCTGGTTAGGGTAAGGGTTTGGGACAGGCAGGGGCATCTCCCACCCCCACGAGGCACGGGCAAAGTTAGGGGTTAGGTGAAAACAGGCCACCAAGGGCCTGGCAGGCACTGACCATCGTGGGGGCCGAGGGTTCTTGCCGGGAGGTGGAGACCCTGCCCGGGTGTTCCAAAAATTGCCCATATCTTGGGTTAACTGTCTTGGGGCCGTCGCGACGTTTCGGCTGAGTTGTGCCTTCTTCAGACTGGCCCGGTAATAATGACTCTTTTTATTTAGGTTCTTTCTCTTCCTTTTATTTAGGTTTTTTCAGGTAAGTATATTTTAACTTTACTTTTTCTTCTTTTTTTAGGTTCTGCGACAGGTAAGTATTTTTTTACTTTATTATTTCTTCTCCCTTCTTTTTTTAGGTTTTTTTCTTCCCTCTTTTTAGGTTTTTTGTTCAAAGTTGAATTTCAAACCCCCCCCTGGTTAGGGTAAGGGTTTGGGACAGGCAGGGGCATCTCCCACCCCCACGAGGCACGGGCAAAGTTAGGGGTTAGGTGAAAACAGGCCACCAAGGGCCTGGCAGGCACTGACCATCGTGGGGGCCGAGGGTTCTTGCCGGGAGGTGGAGACCCTGCCCGGGTGTTCCAAAAATTGCCCATATCTTGGGTTAACTGTCTTGGGGCCGTCGCGACGTTTCGGCTGAGTTGTGCCTTCTTCAGACTGGCCCGGTAATAATGACTCTTTTTATTTAGGTTCTTTCTCTTCCTTTTATTTAGGTTTTTTCAGGTAAGTATATTTTAACTTTACTTTTTCTTCTTTTTTTAGGTTCTGCGACAGGTAAGTATTTTTTTACTTTATTATTTCTTCTCCCTTCTTTTTTTAGGTTTTTTTCTTCCCTCTTTTTAGGTTTTTTGTTCAAAGTTGAATTTCAAACCCCCCCCTTTTGGTTAGGGTAAGGGTTTGGGACAGGCAGGGGCATCTCCCACCCCCACGAGGCACGGGCAAAGTTAGGGGTTAGGTGAAAACAGGCCACCAAGGGCCTGGCAGGCACTGACCATCGTGGGGGCCGAGGGTTCTTGCCGGGAGGTGGAGACCCTGCCCGGGTGTTCCAAAAATTGCCCATATCTTGGGTTAACTGTCTTGGGGCCGTCGCGACGTTTCGGCTGAGTTGTGCCTTCTTCAGACTGGCCCGGTAATAATGACTCTTTTTATTTAGGTTCTTTCTCTTCCTTTTATTTAGGTTTTTTCAGGTAAGTATATTTTAACTTTACTTTTTCTTCTTTTTTTAGGTTCTGCGACAGGTAAGTATTTTTTTACTTTATTATTTCTTCTCCCTTCTTTTTTTAGGTTTTTTTCTTCCCTCTTTTTAGGTTTTTTGTTCAAAGTTGAATTTCAAACCCCCCCCTTGGTTAGGGTAAGGGTTTGGGACAGGCAGGGGCATCTCCCACCCCCACGAGGCACGGGCAAAGTTAGGGGTTAGGTGAAAACAGGCCACCAAGGGCCTGGCAGGCACTGACCATCGGGTTAGGGTTAGGGGTTAGGGTTAGGGTTAGGGTTAGGGTTAGGGTTAGGGGGTTAGGGTTAGGGGTTAGGGTTAGGGGGTTAGGGTTAGGGTTAGGGTTAGGGGTTAGGGTTAGGGTTAGGGTTAGGGTTAGGGTTAGGGGGTTAGGGAGAGGAAAAGTGTTCCGGCCCCCGAAGGGACGCGGAGGTGCACGGTCCTTCCCTTGGGCCCTCCCGCTACTCCACTGCCTGTTACGGCCACCAGGCACAAGACGCCGTCCCCGGTACCGTACAGGGATCCAATCCTGGTCCTCATCCAGGTAGACCATTATTGTCTTGTCTGTGATGAAGCCTTTGTTATCTAATAATAAAGTTTTGTGTGGATGATGCAGCCTTTGGTATTATAATTTAATAAATTTTGATTGTTTGTTATTTACGAATGTAGGTATGAATGATAATGTATCTAATTTATAGTGCAAAAAAATAATAATGAGAAAAAAAGAAAGCGTTTGTTTTTTTAAAAAAAATAAAAACTGATTAATTTTTAATAAATTCAAAATAGGCCAAATGGTAGTGTGCCCGGGGCAACGTTTCGACCCCACCGGGTCTTCTTCAGGCCAGGGCACACGCGGTACAAAACGAAAAAGTGGCTGCTGTGAATAATCTGGAGATGTTGCTCCTTTGGCTGTCAGGGCTAGAATGAGGGTGTTCAGCACTCCTCTCCTTATATAGCCTCTGACGAACTAAACTAAAAATGCAGTTTTCAATGAACTGATGTTTTAAAGTTATGCAGCCTTGCCTATAATAATGAAAAAACACAGAAAATGGAAAATACGTACATAGTCAAATAATACAAAATTGTTTTTAACGTATTCTTTAATCCTTTTTAACCACACTAAATGTTGTAGATAAAACTATGTTTTTAAATTGTTTTTAGTATTTTATGAAATGATTTTAAATGTTTTTTTGTTGTTTTTTAATGGTTTTGTAATTTTTTTGTCGTTTTTTAATGGTTTTTTAATTTTTTTGTTGCTTATTTATTTTTGGTGCTTTTATTTACATTTGTAAACATGACAAAATTGTTTTTAACGTATTTTTTTAATCCTTTTTAACCACACTAAATGTTGTAGATAAAACTGTGTTTTAAATTGTTTTTAGTATTTTATGAAATGATTTTAAATGTTTTTTTTGTTGTTTTTTAATGGTTTTTTTTAATTTTTTTGTTGCTTATTCATTTTTGGTGCTTTTATTTACATTTGTAGACATGAAGTTTGCATGTTTTGAAGACAAACAATGCTCCAAACAGGAAAAATTATTTTTAACTATTTACAACCGTATGAAACATTGAAAAGAAATTTTAACTAATGTGAAAAAATTGAAATCAAGATTTTTGATGTTTTTAAAGATATGTGATGCGTTTTTGTGTATTCCTTTGTGTTTTTAAATAGTTTTGCGTGTGGTCTTAACAATGTTAGTAACACAACAAACATGAGGGTTCCCCATGTGAGCGGGGGTTGGGAAATAAAAAGTAAAGACCCCCCTGGTTAGGGTTAGGGCTTGTGAATCGGGTTGGGGTTAGAGACAAAAGATCAAAATGGTTAGGGTTAGGGCTTATGACTGGGTCGGGGTTAGAAATAAAAGATCCAAGTGGTTAGGTTCAGGGCTTGGGGTCGGGTTGGGGTCCAAATCCAATGAGGGTTAGGGTTAGGAATGAAAACGGGGTTGGGGATCGAACGTCCAGCAACCCGAATAGTTGCTGTCAGTTGTTCTTCATGTTCAATCCCCAAGGTTCCTTTGTGTTCAACCGATGGATCCATTCTCTCTCCCGTTTCTTCCTTTGTCCATCTGTCCAACCTGAATTGTTCTGGATTCCAGCAACCCTCAGACTCTGCCAACCATGAGAAACAAAGTGTTTAACCAAGAGTGTGTGGGTTTCTTTCTTGTGTCTGATGTTGTATCTGTGTTGTGTCATCCTGGTGGAGATCGAGTTCTTTGTTTCGCCAATGTATTGTGTCCCACATTGTGAGCAAAAGATAATATATACACAATTGCAGGTCTGAGGTGTGAAAATTTGTGTAACTTTGTAAATAGTTTTGTTGATCCTGTTCTGTACATACTCCAGTTTTACCAATGTATCCGATAGAATGTTGGTGCTCCGCTTTGGCTGAATAGGTGGCAGTCTTGCCCTGACTAAATAATCCTTCAGGTTCTTGTTCCTTCGGTATGCTGAGATAACTTGGTGGTTATCCAAAAGTCCCGAACTCGCAATGATTTCTCGAAAATTCTTTTTGAATTTGTTGTTGAGCAATCTACTAGCTGAAGAAAAGGTCGTGATGAGTGGGATAAAGTCCTTGTCTGATGCGGGTTTCCGGTTCCGAAAGGTTCTGAGGCAACGTCTCAGAAATGATCGGCAGTAGCCTCTGTTCTTTAATGCGGCGAATAGTGTGTTGACTGCTCCCATGAAATCAGAGTCCTGTGTGCAGATTCGTTGAAACCTAATCAATTGTGACTTAATTAGTCCCTTATAAGTGTGAGTGGGGTGGAAGCTGGTCTTGAACAGTAGTGAATGTGTGTCCGTTTCTTTGAAAAAGACCTTGATGTCTAAACTTTGATCTGTTTGAAACAATTCCCCTTTGTAGACAGTGGTGTCTAAGAAGTCAATAGAATGATGGTCCGATTTGTGTTTGAGTCTAATGGAGGGATCGTGAGTGTCTAATATCTGGATGAATTCCGTAAATTCTTCCTGTGAGTGGGTCCAGATTCCAAATATGTCATCCAAATATCTAACATAAAGGAAGGGTTTTTGGGGACACTTCCCCAGAGCCGCTTCCTCCCACTCCGCCATAAAGATATTAGCGTAGGCGGGGGCAAACTTTTTGCCCATTGCCACCCCTTTGATTTGGAGAAAAAATTGGTCATTAAATTCGAAGTCATTCCTAGTTAAATTAATTTCCAATAGGGCTAACAACTGTCGGTCCGGCCTGTCTTGTTGGGGATACTTCTGAAGTATGTTTTTAACTGCTGTCAATCCGGCTTTTGTGTCTATATTAGTGTAAAGACTGTCTATGTCGATCGTGAAGAACAATGAATTGTGTGGAATTTTTAAATTTTTAATCATGCCAATGAAATGGTAAGTATCCTTCACGTATGATGGGTGTTTAACCGAAAGGGGATTCAGAAAATAATCTATGTATTCTGCCGTTTGATAGGTCTCGCTACCACAATCGGAGACGATCGGTCGTCCGGGAGGTATTCTGAATGGAACTGTCCATTGTTCTGGATTCTTGTGAATCTTTGGGAGCATATAAAACCTCCTAGGTCGGGGTTCCGATTCCCCTTTTAAATATTGTTTCTGTTTCCAATTGATGAATTTGTTTTTATGTAAATCCTCCACGATTTTATATACTTTTGGGACTGTCTGTAAATAAATTGGGTTTTGTAATTTTTTGTAGTATGTTCGGTCCTCCAACTGTCGATTTGCTTCAAATATGTACTGCTCCCTGTCTAAAATGACGACTGCACTGCCTTTATCTGCAGGCTTGATGACTATATGTTTATTTGTTGCCAATTCCCTAAGTGCTTGTTGTTCAGCTTGTGATAAATTTGTTTTTTCTTGTTGTGATCTGAAATGTGTGTTGAATTGTTTTAAATCTTGTTTCAGCAAAAAAATAATTTCTGGGGGTAATTTGTCTAAGGGCGGCACCCAATATGATGTTGGTGTGAACCGAGGTGGGTCTCGATTTCTTCCCTGTCGAAAATATGCTGCCAATTTTAGCCGCCTATGATAATTTTGAATATCCAATAGGATTTGCACCTTTTGCTTTCTATTCAGGTCAAGTGTGGGAATGAAGGTCAACCCGCGATTCAGTAGGTCTGCCTGCGGGCCAGTGAGGTTGAAATTGTTAGCTAACACCATCACATTGTTAACCAACTGTGGTCTAATCCCACTATGCCCCTCCTCTGGAAGGCTTATGGGGCTTCCAAGTTTAAATAGGCGACCCAATGCTGCAACATTGCTCTAGCCGTTCCCCTGGTCCAATGCACGTAATCCGACTCCGTGTGGAATGCTGAGTTCTGTAGTGCTGGGATAAACGGCTGGTTCCTGATAAGGTGGGCATTCAACATCCGCAAAGTGCTCCGTTCCATCAGGGGGAGGGTTAGGGGTTAGGGGGTTAGGGGTTAGGGTTAGGGTTAGGGTTAGGGGTTAGGGTTAGGGGGTTAGGGTTAGGGTTAGGGTTAGGGTTAGGGTAAGGGTTAGGGTTAGGGTTAGGGGGTAGGGTTAGGGTTAGGGTAGGGGAATTGATTCCTCCTACGAGGGTAGAAGGAAGGTGCACGGGCCATCCCACGGGAGAACCCCCGATCCCTGTCTGGGTTCTCAAGGAAGGGACGTTGGCGTCGCCTTCCGTAGCGGACTACTTGCCACTCGTCCGCCATGACGAGTGGTTTTTAATTTACTATTGTAAATATAAATGAAATAAAACAAACTTGTTTTTAAACAACTAAAAGAGAGCCCAAAGGCTTCAAAAACCCTTAAAATAAAACACCGTAAATTCGGTTCCAAACAACTAAAAGAGAGCCCAAAGGCTTAAAAATCCCTTAAACTAAAATACCGTAAATTCGGTCCCAAACAACGAAAAGAGAGCCCGAAGGCTTAAAAATCCCTTAAAAGAAAACCGTGTATTCGGTTGTTTAGTATAAACAAAAATAAAAAATTCTGCAAACAACTAAAAGAGAGCACCGGGGCTTGAAAATCCCTAAAAACAAAAAAAACCGTGTTTTCCGGTTGAAAAAAATCAAACGTGCCTCAGGCAACGTTTCGACCCTAAAAGGTCTTCCTCAGGCCTGTGAGGCACGAAAGAAAATAAAACCAACAAAAATCCAAGCGCTCCAAACAATGGCTGGCTGCTGGAGATGTGCACTGTTTGGCTGTCGAAAGCAGAATGAGCCCTCTCTCCTGCCTGCGCTCCTTTTATATCCTCTGGTCTGTTGTGCGATTTAAACCGTTCGTTTAGGGTTAGGGTTAGGGTTAGGGGTTAGGGTTAGGGTTAGGGTTAGGGTTAGGGTTAGGGGGTTAGGGTTAGGGTTAGGGTTAGGGTTAGGGGTTAGGGTTAGGGTTAGGTTAAGGGGATTTAGCCAGAGCTTGACGGAATAAAATGGAATAACTGGGAAAGTAAGTGTCGTAGAGGGATGAAAGTGGTGTCTACGTGGGGTGTTTCTGCCGCTCCGCACGCGCTGGTGAAGACCCCATGTCGATAGCACCAACGGTTCTGGACTTGGTGTAAATGGGTCCAAATTTGACGGAATAAAAAGGTCAAAGTGGCAGATAGGAGTGTCCGATCGGGCCGATTCCACCACCACTGTACTCAGCAGGCCCTGCCGGGTCGTTAGACACGCAGCATGGCAGGGATCGGTGACATAACATGTAGCAGTTTCCCTTCACAGAAGCGTCTGCAGCAGGTGGGTGGAGGAGGAGGCAGCAGAACCAGGCCTTTGGAGCACTGTGTCATCTCCTGGTCCTGATGCTTTGAATCTCCCTCTCTGTCTGTCTGTCTGTCTGTCTGTCACACACACACACACACACACACACACACACACAGAAGCTGGTCAAGTGCTGTGCAACTGGGATTGCACCTGTCGTCCACAGGAGGGCGCCTAGCTGGGAAGTCCAGTACATTCCATATTAAAGTTGTTGCAAGTGCATTTTTTGTGTAAAAGACAGACACACACACACACACACACACACACACAGTAAGGTCTGAAGTGCAAAATTTGAATTACATTCCTTTGTATCTCTCCCTCTCTCTCTCTCTCTCTGTCAACACACACACACACACACACACACACACACTGTAAGGTCTGAAGTGCAAAATTTGAATTACATTCCTTTGTATCTCTCCCTCTCTCTCTCTCTCTCTCTCTCTCTCTCTCTCTCTGTCTCTCTCTCTCTCTGTCAACACACACACACACACACTCACACACACCAAAGCACACAGACAGAAGCTGGTCACAACTGCTGTGCAACTGGGATTGAACCAGGGGGGCTCCCTCTGCTGGCTCAATGCGGTACAAAGTGTCAGAAGCTGTTAGATATCTGCTTTTGACAATCAATTGCACCTGTCATCCACAGGAGGGCGCCTAGCTGGGAAGTCCAGTACATTCCATATTAAAGTTGTTGCAAGTGCATTTTTTGTGTAAAAGACAGACAGACACACACACACACACACACACACACACACACACACACTGTAAGGTCTGAAGTGCAAAATTTGAATTACATTCCTTTGTATCTCTCCCTCTCTCTCTCTCTCTCTCTCTGTCTCTCTCTCTCTCTCTCTGTCAACACACACACA
>NC_141364.1:316052-336052 GCF_057382095.1 Aulonocara sp. 'chitande type north' Nkhata Bay | reverse complement strand
CACACACACACACACACACACACAGAAGCTGGTCAAGTGCTGTGCAACTGGGATTGCACCTGTCGTCCACAGGAGGGCGCCTAGCTGGGAAGTCCAGTACATTCCATATTAAAGTTGTTGCAAGTGCATTTTTTGTGTAAAAGACAGACACACACACACACACACACACACACACACACACACAGTAAGGTCTGAAGTGCAAAATTTGAATTACATTCCTTTGTATCTCTCCCTCTCTCTCTCTCTCTCTCTCTCTCTCTCTCTGTCTCTCTCTCTCTCTCTCTGTCAACACACACACACACTCACACACACCAAAGCACACAGACAGAAGCTGGTCACAACTGCTGTGCAACTGGGATTGAACCAGGGGGGCTCCCTCTGCTGGCTCAATGCGGTACAAAGTGTCAGAAGCTGTTAGATATCTGCTTTTGACAATCAATTGCACCTGTCATCCACAGGAGGGCGCCTAGCTGGGAAGTCCAGTACATTCCATATTAAAGTTGTTGCAAGTGCATTTTTTGTGTAAAAGACAGACACACACACACACACACACACACACACACACACACACACACTGTAAGGTCTGAAGTGCAAAATTTGAATTACATTCCTTTGTATCTCTCCCTCTCTCTCTCTCTCTCTCTCTCTCTGTCAACACACACACACACACACACACACACACACACACACACTGTAAGGTCTGAAGTGCAAAATTTGAATTACATTCCTTTGTATCTCTCCCTCTCTCTCTCTCTCTCTCTCTGTCTCTCTCTCTCTCTCTCTCTGTCAACACACACACACACACACACACACACACACACGCACACACACACGCTCAATGGAGTATAAAATAAAGACCGGGGCAGTTCTCTCACTGGAGTCTCTTAGAGTGGAGGCTGCCCTTGCTAGCAAGAAGTTCTGTGTGTTTCTCTTCTCTGAGTCTTTACTGAAGAAGTGTTTTATAACATTTTCCTTAACAACTGACATGTGTTTTTTGTGTAAAAGAGAGAGAGACACACACACACACACACACACACACACACACACACACACACTCACACTCAGCGGCTCAGAGATGAGGGAAAAACAACAGAAATCAGGATAGATTTTAATGTCAGGAGATGCCCTGTGATGCTGGGGCCATTGTGTAAGATTGGAATGTGTACCAGTGGCTGGTGGGTGGTCCTTGAAGGTCCCGGGAGGAGGCGGCGAGGAGGCAGCGGGTGGCTGGGCTTCGGCCTTGGCCCAGGAACGTCATTTATTCTGCGTGGTGCCGCGTGTGCCCTGTGCAGCTTCGATGTGTGCGGCTGACGCTCTGTGGTTCCTGTTCCTGTCATAAAAGGCCCTGTACAAGGGGATAAGAAATGCATCATTGGTTACCAAAATAAAACAGTGTCTTTCTGCCTGTGTCATTCTGTTTGGTTTCTTTGAGCGTTTGTTTCTTAAATACACAGCAAGTGTCACTCTCTCTCTCTCTCTCTCTGTCACACACACACACACACACACACACCAAAGCACACACACCAAAGCGCGCACACACACACACACACACACACACACACACCAAAGCGCGCACACACACACACACACACACACACACACACACACACACACACACACAGACACAGACACTGTGAGGTTTGCAGTGCAAAATTTGAATTTTAGTGCATGGTGATTTGTCTCCCTCCAGTGGCCCACGGCAGGTATGATGAGGCTTAAATGATAGGTTATGGGGAAAAAGCCAGGAGAGGATGGGACAAAAGTGGAATAACTGAAAAAGTAAGAGGTGTAGAGGGCTGATGTTGGTGTCTAGGTGGGGGTTTTGGTGGGTGCCGGACGCTGTGGCGAAGAGGCCACGCCGATGGCTTCTTCGGTTCTGGAGATATGGCGAATCGGACCAAAAAGGATGGGACAAAACGGTCCCAGTCGGAGAAAGGAAGGTGCAGAGGGCCTGGGTCCACCACCACTGTACTCAGCAGGCCCTGCCGGGTCGTTCGACACGCAGCATGGCAGGGATCGGTGACATAACATGTAGCAGTTTCCCTTCACAGAAGCGTCTGCAGCAGGTGGGTGGAGGAGGAGGCAGCAGAACCAGGCCTTTGGAGCACTGTGTCATCTCCTGGTCCTGATGCTTTGAATCTCCCTCTCTGTCTGTCTGTCTGTCTGTCTGTCACACACACACACACACACACACACACACACACACACACACACACACAGAAGCTGGTCAAGTGCTGTGCAACTGGGATTGCACCTGTCGTCCACAGGAGGGCGCCTAGCTGGGAAGTCCAGTACATTCCATATTAAAGTTGTTGCAAGTGCATTTTTTGTGTAAAAGACAGACACACACACACACACACACACACACACACACACACACACACACACACACACACAGTAAGGTCTGAAGTGCAAAATTTGAATTACATTCCTTTGTATCTCTCCCTCTCTCTCTCTCTCTCTCTCTCTCTCTCTCTCTGTCTCTCTCTCTCTCTCTCTGTCAACACACACACACACTCACACACACCAAAGCACACAGACAGAAGCTGGTCACAACTGCTGTGCAACTGGGATTGAACCAGGGGGGCTCCCTCTGCTGGCTCAATGCGGTACAAAGTGTCAGAAGCTGTTAGATATCTGCTTTTGACAATCAATTGCACCTGTCATCCACAGGAGGGCGCCTAGCTGGGAAGTCCAGTACATTCCATATTAAAGTTGTTGCAAGTGCATTTTTTGTGTAAAAGACAGACACACACACACACACACACACACACACACACACACACACTGTAAGGTCTGAAGTGCAAAATTTGAATTACATTCCTTTGTATCTCTCCCTCTCTCTCTCTCTCTCTGTCTCTCTCTCTCTCTCTCTCTCTCTGTCAACACACACACACACACACACACACACACACACACACACACACACACTGTAAGGTCTGAAGTGCAAAATTTGAATTACATTCCTTTGTATCTCTCCCTCTCTCTCTCTCTCTCTGTCTCTCTCTCTCTCTCTCTGTCAACACACACACACACACACACACGCACACACACACGCTCAATGGAGTATAAAATAAAGACCGGGGCAGTTCTCTCACTGGAGTCTCTTAGAGTGGAGGCTGCCCTTGCTAGCAAGAAGTTCTGTGTGTTTCTCTTCTCTGAGTCTTTACTGAAGAAGTGTTTTATAACATTTTCCTTAACAACTGACATGTGTTTTTTGTGTAAAAGAGAGAGAGACACACACACACACACACACACACACACACACACACTCACACTCAGCGGCTCAGAGATGAGGGAAAAACAACAGAAATCAGGATAGATTTTAATGTCAGGAGATGCCCTGTGATGCTGGGGCCATTGTGTAAGATTGGAATGTGTACCAGTGGCTGGTGGGTGGTCCTTGAAGGTCCCAGGAGGAGGCGGCGAGGAGGCAGCGGGTGGCTGGGCTTGAGCTGTGGATCAGGGACGTCATTAATTCTGCCTGGTGCTGCGTGTGCCCTGTGCAGCTTGGATGTCTGCCGCTGACGCTCTGTGGTTCCTGTTCTGCTGATCTCCTGGTCCACACACGGCTTCAGGGTGCACTGTACAAGGGAAGAAGAAATGCATCATTGGTTACCAAAATAAAACAGTGTCTTTCTGCCTGTGTCATTCTGTTTGGTTTCTTTGAGCGTTTGTTTCTTAAATACACAGCAAGTGTCACTCTCTCTCTCTCTCTCTCTCTGTCACACACACACACACACACACACACACACACACCAAAGCACACACACCAAAGCACACACACACACACACACACACACACACACACACAGACACTGTGAGGTCTGCAGTTCAAAATTTGAATCTCAGAGCTTGGTGTTTTTGTCTCCCTCCAGTGGACAAATGCAGGTATGATTAGGGTTGGTTAGGTTAAGGGGATTTAGCCAGAGCTTGACGGAATAAAATGGAATAACTGGGAAAGTAAGTGTCGTAGAGGGATGAAAGTGGTGTCTACGTGGGGTGTTTCTGCCGCTCCGCACGCGCTGGTGAAGACCCCATGTCGATAGCACCAACGGTTCTGGACTTGGTGTAAATGGGTCCAAATTTGACGGAATAAAAAGGTCAAAGTGGCAGATAGGAGTGTCCGATCGGGCCGATTCCACCACCACTGTACTCAGCAGGCCCTGCCGGGTCGTTCGACACGCAGCATGGCAGGGATCGGTGACATAACATGTAGCAGTTTCCCTTCACAGAAGCGTCTGCAGCAGGTGGGTGGAGGAGGAGGCAGCAGAACCAGGCCTTTGGAGCACTGTGTCATCTCCTGGTCCTGATGCTTTGAATCTCCCTCTCTGTCTGTCTGTCTGTCACACACACACACACACACACACACACACACACACACACAGAAGCTGGTCAAGTGCTGTGCAACTGGGATTGCACCTGTCGTCCACAGGAGGGCGCCTAGCTGGGAAGTCCAGTACATTCCATATTAAAGTTGTTGCAAGTGCATTTTTTGTGTAAAAGACAGACACACACACACACACACACACACACACACACACACACACACACAGTAAGGTCTGAAGTGCAAAATTTGAATTACATTCCTTTGTATCTCTCCCTCTCTCTCTCTCTCTCTCTCTGTCAACACACACACACACACACACACACACACACACACACACACACACACACACACAGTAAGGTCTGAAGTGCAAAATTTGAATTACATTCCTTTGTATCTCTCCCTCTCTCTCTCTCTCTCTCTCTCTCTCTCTCTGTCAACACACACACACACACACACACACACACACACACACACACACACACAGTAAGGTCTGAAGTGCAAAATTTGAATTACATTCCTTTGTATCTCTCCCTCTCTCTCTCTCTCTCTCTCTCTCTCTCTCTCTGTCAACACACACACACACACACACACACTCACACACACCAAAGCACACAGACAGAAGCTGGTCACAACTGCTGTGCAACTGGGATTGAACCAGGGGGGCTCCCTCTGCTGGCTCAATGCGGTACAAAGTGTCAGAAGCTGTTAGATATCTGCTTTTGACAATCAATTGCACCTGTCATCCACAGGAGGGCGCCTAGCTGGGAAGTCCAGTACATTCCATATTAAAGTTGTTGCAAGTGCATTTTTTGTGTAAAAGACAGACACACACACACACACACACACACACACACACACACACACACACACACACACTGTAAGGTCTGAAGTGCAAAATTTGAATTACATTCCTTTGTATCTCTCCCTCTCTCTCTCTCTCTCTGTCTCTCTCTCTCTCTCTCTGTCAACACACACACACACACACACACGCACACACACACGCTCAATGGAGTATAAAATAAAGACCGGGGCAGTTCTCTCACTGGAGTCTCTTAGAGTGGAGGCTGCCCTTGCTAGCAAGAAGTTCTGTGTGTTTCTCTTCTCTGAGTCTTTACTGAAGAAGTGTTTTATAACATTTTCCTTAACAACTGACATGTGTTTTTTGTGTAAAAGAGAGAGAGACACACACACACACACACACACACACACACACACACTCACACTCAGCGGCTCAGAGATGAGGGAAAAACAACAGAAATCAGGATAGATTTTAATGTCAGGAGATGCCCTGTGATGCTGGGGCCATTGTGTAAGATTGGAATGTGTACCAGTGGCTGGTGGGTGGTCCTTGAAGGTCCCGGGAGGAGGCGGCGAGGAGGCAGCGGGTGGCTGGGCTTCGGCCTTGGCCCAGGAACGTCATTTATTCTGCGTGGTGCCGCGTGTGCCCTGTGCAGCTTCGATGTGTGCGGCTGACGCTCTGTGGTTCCTGTTCCTGTCATAAAAGGCCCTGTACAAGGGGATAAGAAATGCATCATTGGTTACCAAAATAAAACAGTGTCTTTCTGCCTGTGTCATTCTGTTTGGTTTCTTTGAGCGTTTGTTTCTTAAATACACAGCAAGTGTCACTCTCTCTCTCTCTCTCTCTGTCACACACACACACACACACACACACCAAAGCACACACACCAAAGCGCGCACACACACACACACACACACACACACACCAAAGCGCGCACACACACACACACACACACACACACACACACACACAGACACAGACACTGTGAGGTTTGCAGTGCAAAATTTGAATTTTAGTGCATGGTGATTTGTCTCCCTCCAGTGGCCCACGGCAGGTATGATGAGGCTTAAATGATAGGTTATGGGGAAAAAGCCAGGAGAGGATGGGACAAAAGTGGAATAACTGAAAAAGTAAGAGGTGTAGAGGGCTGATGTTGGTGTCTAGGTGGGGGTTTTGGTGGGTGCCGGACGCTGTGGCGAAGAGGCCACGCCGATGGCTTCTTCGGTTCTGGAGATATGGCGAATCGGACCAAAAAGGATGGGACAAAACGGTCCCAGTCGGAGAAAGGAAGGTGCAGAGGGCCTGGGTCCACCACCACTGTACTCAGCAGGCCCTGCCGGGTCGTTCGACACGCAGCATGGCAGGGATCGGTGACATAACATGTAGCAGTTTCCCTTCACAGAAGCGTCTGCAGCAGGTGGGTGGAGGAGGAGGCAGCAGAACCAGGCCTTTGGAGCACTGTGTCATCTCCTGGTCCTGATGCTTTGAATCTCCCTCTCTGTCTGTCTGTCTGTCTGTCTGTCACACACACACACACACACACACACACACAGAAGCTGGTCAAGTGCTGTGCAACTGGGATTGCACCTGTCGTCCACAGGAGGGCGCCTAGCTGGGAAGTCCAGTACATTCCATATTAAAGTTGTTGCAAGTGCATTTTTTGTGTAAAAGACAGACACACACACACACACACACACACACACACACACACACACAGAGTAAGGTCTGAAGTGCAAAATTTGAATTACATTCCTTTGTATCTCTCCCTCTCTCTCTCTCTCTCTCTCTCTCTCTCTCTGTCTCTCTCTCTCTCTCTCTGTCAACACACACACACACTCACACACACCAAAGCACACAGACAGAAGCTGGTCACAACTGCTGTGCAACTGGGATTGAACCAGGGGGGCTCCCTCTGCTGGCTCAATGCGGTACAAAGTGTCAGAAGCTGTTAGATATCTGCTTTTGACAATCAATTGCACCTGTCATCCACAGGAGGGCGCCTAGCTGGGAAGTCCAGTACATTCCATATTAAAGTTGTTGCAAGTGCATTTTTTGTGTAAAAGACAGACACACACACACACACACACACACACACACACACACACACACACACACACACTGTAAGGTCTGAAGTGCAAAATTTGAATTACATTCCTTTGTATCTCTCCCTCTCTCTCTCTCTCTCTGTCTCTCTCTCTCTCTCTCTGTCAACACACACACACACACACACACGCACACACACACGCTCAATGGAGTATAAAATAAAGACCGGGGCAGTTCTCTCACTGGAGTCTCTTAGAGTGGAGGCTGCCCTTGCTAGCAAGAAGTTCTGTGTGTTTCTCTTCTCTGAGTCTTTACTGAAGAAGTGTTTTATAACATTTTCCTTAACAACTGACATGTGTTTTTTGTGTAAAAGAGAGAGACACACACACACACACACACACACACACACACACACTCACACTCAGCGGCTCAGAGATGAGGGAAAAACAACAGAAATCAGGATAGATTTTAATGTCAGGAGATGCCCTGTGATGCTGGGGCCATTGTGTAAGATTGGAATGTGTACCAGTGGCTGGTGGGTGGTCCTTGAAGGTCCCGGGAGGAGGCGGCGAGGAGGCAGCGGGTGGCTGGGCTTCGGCCTTGGCCCAGGAACGTCATTTATTCTGCGTGGTGCCGCGTGTGCCCTGTGCAGCTTCGATGTGTGCGGCTGACGCTCTGTGGTTCCTGTTCCTGTCATAAAAGGCCCTGTACAAGGGGATAAGAAATGCATCATTGGTTACCAAAATAAAACAGTGTCTTTCTGCCTGTGTCATTCTGTTTGGTTTCTTTGAGCGTTTGTTTCTTAAATACACAGCAAGTGTCACTCTCTCTCTCTCTCTCTCTGTCACACACACACACACACACACACACCAAAGCACACACACCAAAGCGCGCACACACACACACACACACACACACACACCAAAGCGCGCACACACACACACACACACACACACACACACACACACAGACACAGACACTGTGAGGTTTGCAGTGCAAAATTTGAATTTTAGTGCATGGTGATTTGTCTCCCTCCAGTGGCCCACGGCAGGTATGATGAGGCTTAAATGATAGGTTATGGGGAAAAAGCCAGGAGAGGATGGGACAAAAGTGGAATAACTGAAAAAGTAAGAGGTGTAGAGGGCTGATGTTGGTGTCTAGGTGGGGGTTTTGGTGGGTGCCGGACGCTGTGGCGAAGAGGCCACGCCGATGGCTTCTTCGGTTCTGGAGATATGGCGAATCGGACCAAAAAGGATGGGACAAAACGGTCCCAGTCGGAGAAAGGAAGGTGCAGAGGGCCTGGGTCCACCACCACTGTACTCAGCAGGCCCTGCCGGGTCGTTCGACACGCAGCATGGCAGGGATCGGTGACATAACATGTAGCAGTTTCCCTTCACAGAAGCGTCTGCAGCAGGTGGGTGGAGGAGGAGGCAGCAGAACCAGGCCTTTGGAGCACTGTGTCATCTCCTGGTCCTGATGCTTTGAATCTCCCTCTCTGTCTGTCTGTCTGTCTGTCTGTCACACACACACACACACACACACACACACAGAAGCTGGTCAAGTGCTGTGCAACTGGGATTGCACCTGTCGTCCACAGGAGGGCGCCTAGCTGGGAAGTCCAGTACATTCCATATTAAAGTTGTTGCAAGTGCATTTTTTGTGTAAAAGACAGACACACACACACACACACACACACACACACACACACACACACAGAGTAAGGTCTGAAGTGCAAAATTTGAATTACATTCCTTTGTATCTCTCTCTCTCTCTCTCTCTCTCTCTCTCTCTCTCTCTCTCTCTCTCTCTGTCAACACACACACACACTCACACACACCAAAGCACACAGACAGAAGCTGGTCACAACTGCTGTGCAACTGGGATTGAACCAGGGGGGCTCCCTCTGCTGGCTCAATGCGGTACAAAGTGTCAGAAGCTGTTAGATATCTGCTTTTGACAATCAATTGCACCTGTCATCCACAGGAGGGCGCCTAGCTGGGAAGTCCAGTACATTCCATATTAAAGTTGTTGCAAGTGCATTTTTTGTGTAAAAGACAGACACACACACACACACACACACTGTAAGGTCTGAAGTGCAAAATTTGAATTACATTCCTTTGTATCTCTCCCTCTCTCTCTCTCTCTCTGTCTCTCTCTCTCTCTCTCTCTCTCTGTCAACACACACACACACACACACACACACACACACACACACACACACACTGTAAGGTCTGAAGTGCAAAATTTGAATTACATTCCTTTGTATCTCTCCCTCTCTCTCTCTCTCTCTGTCTCTCTCTCTCTCTCTCTGTCAACACACACACACACACACACACGCACACACACACGCTCAATGGAGTATAAAATAAAGACCGGGGCAGTTCTCTCACTGGAGTCTCTTAGAGTGGAGGCTGCCCTTGCTAGCAAGAAGTTCTGTGTGTTTCTCTTCTCTGAGTCTTTACTGAAGAAGTGTTTTATAACATTTTCCTTAACAACTGACATGTGTTTTTTGTGTAAAAGAGAGAGAGACACACACACACACACACACACACACACACACACACTCACACTCAGCGGCTCAGAGATGAGGGAAAAACAACAGAAATCAGGATAGATTTTAATGTCAGGAGATGCCCTGTGATGCTGGGGCCATTGTGTAAGATTGGAATGTGTACCAGTGGCTGGTGGGTGGTCCTTGAAGGTCCCAGGAGGAGGCGGCGAGGAGGCAGCGGGTGGCTGGGCTTGAGCTGTGGATCAGGGACGTCATTAATTCTGCCTGGTGCTGCGTGTGCCCTGTGCAGCTTGGATGTCTGCCGCTGACGCTCTGTGGTTCCTGTTCTGCTGATCTCCTGGTCCACACACGGCTTCAGGGTGCACTGTACAAGGGAAGAAGAAATGCATCATTGGTTACCAAAATAAAACAGTGTCTTTCTGCCTGTGTCATTCTGTTTGGTTTCTTTGAGCGTTTGTTTCTTAAATACACAGCAAGTGTCACTCTCTCTCTCTCTCTCTCTCTGTCACACACACACACACACACACACACACACACACCAAAGCACACACACCAAAGCACACACACCAAAGCACACACACACACACACACACACACACACACAGACACTGTGAGGTCTGCAGTTCAAAATTTGAATCTCAGAGCTTGGTGTTTTTGTCTCCCTCCAGTGGACAAATGCAGGTATGATTAGGGTTGGTTAGGTTAAGGGGATTTAGCCAGAGCTTGACGGAATAAAATGGAATAACTGGGAAAGTAAGTGTCGTAGAGGGATGAAAGTGGTGTCTACGTGGGGTGTTTCTGCCGCTCCGCACGCGCTGGTGAAGACCCCATGTCGATAGCACCAACGGTTCTGGACTTGGTGTAAATGGGTCCAAATTTGACGGAATAAAAAGGTCAAAGTGGCAGATAGGAGTGTCCGATCGGGCCGATTCCACCACCACTGTACTCAGCAGGCCCTGCCGGGTCGTTCGACACGCAGCATGGCAGGGATCGGTGACATAACATGTAGCAGTTTCCCTTCACAGAAGCGTCTGCAGCAGGTGGGTGGAGGAGGAGGCAGCAGAACCAGGCCTTTGGAGCACTGTGTCATCTCCTGGTCCTGATGCTTTGAATCTCCCTCTCTGTCTGTCTGTCTGTCTGTCTGTCACACACACACACACACACACACACACACACACACACACACACACAGAAGCTGGTCAAGTGCTGTGCAACTGGGATTGCACCTGTCGTCCACAGGAGGGCGCCTAGCTGGGAAGTCCAGTACATTCCATATTAAAGTTGTTGCAAGTGCATTTTTTGTGTAAAAGACAGACACACACACACACACACACACACACACACACACAGTAAGGTCTGAAGTGCAAAATTTGAATTACATTCCTTTGTATCTCTCCCTCTCTCTCTCTCTCTCTCTCTCTCTCTCTCTCTGTCTCTCTCTCTCTCTGTCAACACACACACACACACACTCACACACACCAAAGCACACAGACAGAAGCTGGTCACAACTGCTGTGCAACTGGGATTGAACCAGGGGGGCTCCCTCTGCTGGCTCAATGCGGTACAAAGTGTCAGAAGCTGTTAGATATCTGCTTTTGACAATCAATTGCACCTGTCATCCACAGGAGGGCGCCTAGCTGGGAAGTCCAGTACATTCCATATTAAAGTTGTTGCAAGTGCATTTTTTGTGTAAAAGACAGACACACACACACACACACACACACACACACACACACACACACTGTAAGGTCTGAAGTGCAAAATTTGAATTACATTCCTTTGTATCTCTCCCTCTCTCTCTCTCTCTCTCTCTCTCTGTCAACACACACACACACACACACACACACACACACACACACACACACACACACACTGTAAGGTCTGAAGTGCAAAATTTGAATTACATTCCTTTGTATCTCTCCCTCTCTCTCTCTCTCTCTCTCTGTCTCTCTCTCTCTCTCTCTCTGTCAACACACACACACACACACACACACACACACACGCACACACACACGCTCAATGGAGTATAAAATAAAGACCGGGGCAGTTCTCTCACTGGAGTCTCTTAGAGTGGAGGCTGCCCTTGCTAGCAAGAAGTTCTGTGTGTTTCTCTTCTCTGAGTCTTTACTGAAGAAGTGTTTTATAACATTTTCCTTAACAACTGACATGTGTTTTTTGTGTAAAAGAGAGAGAGACACACACACACACACACACACACACACACACACACACACTCACACTCAGCGGCTCAGAGATGAGGGAAAAACAACAGAAATCAGGATAGATTTTAATGTCAGGAGATGCCCTGTGATGCTGGGGCCATTGTGTAAGATTGGAATGTGTACCAGTGGCTGGTGGGTGGTCCTTGAAGGTCCCGGGAGGAGGCGGCGAGGAGGCAGCGGGTGGCTGGGCTTCGGCCTTGGCCCAGGAACGTCATTTATTCTGCGTGGTGCCGCGTGTGCCCTGTGCAGCTTCGATGTGTGCGGCTGACGCTCTGTGGTTCCTGTTCCTGTCATAAAAGGCCCTGTACAAGGGGATAAGAAATGCATCATTGGTTACC
Source organism: Aulonocara sp. 'chitande type north' Nkhata Bay (assembly GCF_057382095.1). Classification (NCBI taxonomy): domain Eukaryota; kingdom Metazoa; phylum Chordata; class Actinopteri; order Cichliformes; family Cichlidae; genus Aulonocara; species Aulonocara sp. 'chitande type north' Nkhata Bay. The sequence goes on along the minus strand of NC_141364.1, from coordinate 323,808 downwards.
AAAATAAAACAGTGTCTTTCTGCCTGTGTCATTCTGTTTGGTTTCTTTGAGCGTTTGTTTCTTAAATACACAGCAAGTGTCACTCTCTCTCTCTCTCTCTCTGTCACACACACACACACACACACACACCAAAGCACACACACCAAAGCGCGCACACACACACACACACACACACACACACCAAAGCGCGCACACACACACACACACACACACACACACACACACACACAGACACAGACACTGTGAGGTTTGCAGTGCAAAATTTGAATTTTAGTGCATGGTGATTTGTCTCCCTCCAGTGGCCCACGGCAGGTATGATGAGGCTTAAATGATAGGTTATGGGGAAAAAGCCAGGAGAGGATGGGACAAAAGTGGAATAACTGAAAAAGTAAGAGGTGTAGAGGGCTGATGTTGGTGTCTAGGTGGGGGTTTTGGTGGGTGCCGGACGCTGTGGCGAAGAGGCCACGCCGATGGCTTCTTCGGTTCTGGAGATATGGCGAATCGGACCAAAAAGGATGGGACAAAACGGTCCCAGTCGGAGAAAGGAAGGTGCAGAGGGCCTGGGTCCACCACCACTGTACTCAGCAGGCCCTGCCGGGTCGTTCGACACGCAGCATGGCAGGGATCGGTGACATAACATGTAGCAGTTTCCCTTCACAGAAGCGTCTGCAGCAGGTGGGTGGAGGAGGAGGCAGCAGAACCAGGCCTTTGGAGCACTGTGTCATCTCCTGGTCCTGATGCTTTGAATCTCCCTCTCTGTCTGTCTGTCTGTCTGTCTGTCACACACACACACACACACACACACACACAGAAGCTGGTCAAGTGCTGTGCAACTGGGATTGCACCTGTCGTCCACAGGAGGGCGCCTAGCTGGGAAGTCCAGTACATTCCATATTAAAGTTGTTGCAAGTGCATTTTTTGTGTAAAAGACAGACACACACACACACACACACACACACACACACACACACACACACACACACAGAGTAAGGTCTGAAGTGCAAAATTTGAATTACATTCCTTTGTATCTCTCCCTCTCTCTCTCTCTCTCTCTCTCTCTCTCTCTGTCTCTCTCTCTCTCTCTCTGTCAACACACACACACACTCACACACACCAAAGCACACAGACAGAAGCTGGTCACAACTGCTGTGCAACTGGGATTGAACCAGGGGGGCTCCCTCTGCTGGCTCAATGCGGTACAAAGTGTCAGAAGCTGTTAGATATCTGCTTTTGACAATCAATTGCACCTGTCATCCACAGGAGGGCGCCTAGCTGGGAAGTCCAGTACATTCCATATTAAAGTTGTTGCAAGTGCATTTTTTGTGTAAAAGACAGACACACACACACACACACACACACACACACACACACACACACTGTAAGGTCTGAAGTGCAAAATTTGAATTACATTCCTTTGTATCTCTCCCTCTCTCTCTCTCTCTCTCTCTCTCTGTCAACACACACACACACACACACACACACACACACACACACACACACACACACACTGTAAGGTCTGAAGTGCAAAATTTGAATTACATTCCTTTGTATCTCTCCCTCTCTCTCTCTCTCTCTCTCTGTCTCTCTCTCTCTCTCTCTCTGTCAACACACACACACACACACACACACACACACACGCACACACACACGCTCAATGGAGTATAAAATAAAGACCGGGGCAGTTCTCTCACTGGAGTCTCTTAGAGTGGAGGCTGCCCTTGCTAGCAAGAAGTTCTGTGTGTTTCTCTTCTCTGAGTCTTTACTGAAGAAGTGTTTTATAACATTTTCCTTAACAACTGACATGTGTTTTTTGTGTAAAAGAGAGAGAGACACACACACACACACACACACACACACACACACACACACTCACACTCAGCGGCTCAGAGATGAGGGAAAAACAACAGAAATCAGGATAGATTTTAATGTCAGGAGATGCCCTGTGATGCTGGGGCCATTGTGTAAGATTGGAATGTGTACCAGTGGCTGGTGGGTGGTCCTTGAAGGTCCCGGGAGGAGGCGGCGAGGAGGCAGCGGGTGGCTGGGCTTCGGCCTTGGCCCAGGAACGTCATTTATTCTGCGTGGTGCCGCGTGTGCCCTGTGCAGCTTCGATGTGTGCGGCTGACGCTCTGTGGTTCCTGTTCCTGTCATAAAAGGCCCTGTACAAGGGGATAAGAAATGCATCATTGGTTACCAAAATAAAACAGTGTCTTTCTGCCTGTGTCATTCTGTTTGGTTTCTTTGAGCGTTTGTTTCTTAAATACACAGCAAGTGTCACTCTCTCTCTCTCTCTCTCTGTCACACACACACACACACACACACACCAAAGCACACACACCAAAGCGCGCACACACACACACACACACACACACACACCAAAGCGCGCACACACACACACACACACACACACACACACACACACACAGACACAGACACTGTGAGGTTTGCAGTGCAAAATTTGAATTTTAGTGCATGGTGATTTGTCTCCCTCCAGTGGCCCACGGCAGGTATGATGAGGCTTAAATGATAGGTTATGGGGAAAAAGCCAGGAGAGGATGGGACAAAAGTGGAATAACTGAAAAAGTAAGAGGTGTAGAGGGCTGATGTTGGTGTCTAGGTGGGGGTTTTGGTGGGTGCCGGACGCTGTGGCGAAGAGGCCACGCCGATGGCTTCTTCGGTTCTGGAGATATGGCGAATCGGACCAAAAAGGATGGGACAAAACGGTCCCAGTCGGAGAAAGGAAGGTGCAGAGGGCCTGGGTCCACCACCACTGTACTCAGCAGGCCCTGCCGGGTCGTTCGACACGCAGCATGGCAGGGATCGGTGACATAACATGTAGCAGTTTCCCTTCACAGAAGCGTCTGCAGCAGGTGGGTGGAGGAGGAGGCAGCAGAACCAGGCCTTTGGAGCACTGTGTCATCTCCTGGTCCTGATGCTTTGAATCTCCCTCTCTGTCTGTCTGTCTGTCTGTCTGTCACACACACACACACACACACACACACACAGAAGCTGGTCAAGTGCTGTGCAACTGGGATTGCACCTGTCGTCCACAGGAGGGCGCCTAGCTGGGAAGTCCAGTACATTCCATATTAAAGTTGTTGCAAGTGCATTTTTTGTGTAAAAGACAGACACACACACACACACACACACACACACACACACACACACACACACACACAGAGTAAGGTCTGAAGTGCAAAATTTGAATTACATTCCTTTGTATCTCTCCCTCTCTCTCTCTCTCTCTCTCTCTCTCTCTCTGTCTCTCTCTCTCTCTCTCTGTCAACACACACACACACTCACACACACCAAAGCACACAGACAGAAGCTGGTCACAACTGCTGTGCAACTGGGATTGAACCAGGGGGGCTCCCTCTGCTGGCTCAATGCGGTACAAAGTGTCAGAAGCTGTTAGATATCTGCTTTTGACAATCAATTGCACCTGTCATCCACAGGAGGGCGCCTAGCTGGGAAGTCCAGTACATTCCATATTAAAGTTGTTGCAAGTGCATTTTTTGTGTAAAAGACAGACACACACACACACACACACACACACACACACACACACACTGTAAGGTCTGAAGTGCAAAATTTGAATTACATTCCTTTGTATCTCTCCCTCTCTCTCTCTCTCTCTCTCTCTCTCTGTCTCTCTCTCTCTCTCTCTCTCTCTGTCAACACACACACACACACACACACACACACACACACACACACACACTGTAAGGTCTGAAGTGCAAAATTTGAATTACATTCCTTTGTATCTCTCCCTCTCTCTCTCTCTCTCTGTCTCTCTCTCTCTCTCTCTGTCAACACACACACACACACACACACGCACACACACACGCTCAATGGAGTATAAAATAAAGACCGGGGCAGTTCTCTCACTGGAGTCTCTTAGAGTGGAGGCTGCCCTTGCTAGCAAGAAGTTCTGTGTGTTTCTCTTCTCTGAGTCTTTACTGAAGAAGTGTTTTATAACATTTTCCTTAACAACTGACATGTGTTTTTTGTGTAAAAGAGAGAGAGACACACACACACACACACACACACACACACACACTCACACTCAGCGGCTCAGAGATGAGGGAAAAACAACAGAAATCAGGATAGATTTTAATGTCAGGAGATGCCCTGTGATGCTGGGGCCATTGTGTAAGATTGGAATGTGTACCAGTGGCTGGTGGGTGGTCCTTGAAGGTCCCAGGAGGAGGCGGCGAGGAGGCAGCGGGTGGCTGGGCTTGAGCTGTGGATCAGGGACGTCATTAATTCTGCCTGGTGCTGCGTGTGCCCTGTGCAGCTTGGATGTCTGCCGCTGACGCTCTGTGGTTCCTGTTCTGCTGATCTCCTGGTCCACACACGGCTTCAGGGTGCACTGTACAAGGGAAGAAGAAATGCATCATTGGTTACCAAAATAAAACAGTGTCTTTCTGCCTGTGTCATTCTGTTTGGTTTCTTTGAGCGTTTGTTTCTTAAATACACAGCAAGTGTCACTCTCTCTCTCTCTCTCTCTCTGTCACACACACACACACACACACACACACACACACCAAAGCACACACACCAAAGCACACACACCAAAGCACACACACACACACACACACACACACACACAGACACTGTGAGGTCTGCAGTTCAAAATTTGAATCTCAGAGCTTGGTGTTTTTGTCTCCCTCCAGTGGACAAATGCAGGTATGATTAGGGTTGGTTAGGTTAAGGGGATTTAGCCAGAGCTTGACGGAATAAAATGGAATAACTGGGAAAGTAAGTGTCGTAGAGGGATGAAAGTGGTGTCTACGTGGGGTGTTTCTGCCGCTCCGCACGCGCTGGTGAAGACCCCATGTCGATAGCACCAACGGTTCTGGACTTGGTGTAAATGGGTCCAAATTTGACGGAATAAAAAGGTCAAAGTGGCAGATAGGAGTGTCCGATCGGGCCGATTCCACCACCACTGTACTCAGCAGGCCCTGCCGGGTCGTTCGACACGCAGCATGGCAGGGATCGGTGACATAACATGTAGCAGTTTCCCTTCACAGAAGCGTCTGCAGCAGGTGGGTGGAGGAGGAGGCAGCAGAACCAGGCCTTTGGAGCACTGTGTCATCTCCTGGTCCTGATGCTTTGAATCTCCCTCTCTGTCTGTCTGTCTGTCTGTCTGTCACACACACACACACACACACACACACACACACACACACACACACAGAAGCTGGTCAAGTGCTGTGCAACTGGGATTGCACCTGTCGTCCACAGGAGGGCGCCTAGCTGGGAAGTCCAGTACATTCCATATTAAAGTTGTTGCAAGTGCATTTTTTGTGTAAAAGACAGACACACACACACACACACACACACACAGTAAGGTCTGAAGTGCAAAATTTGAATTACATTCCTTTGTATCTCTCCCTCTCTCTCTCTCTCTCTCTCTCTCTCTCTCTCTCTGTCTCTCTCTCTCTCTGTCAACACACACACACACACACTCACACACACCAAAGCACACAGACAGAAGCTGGTCACAACTGCTGTGCAACTGGGATTGAACCAGGGGGGCTCCCTCTGCTGGCTCAATGCGGTACAAAGTGTCAGAAGCTGTTAGATATCTGCTTTTGACAATCAATTGCACCTGTCATCCACAGGAGGGCGCCTAGCTGGGAAGTCCAGTACATTCCATATTAAAGTTGTTGCAAGTGCATTTTTTGTGTAAAAGACAGACAGACACACACACACACACACACACACACACACACACACACTGTAAGGTCTGAAGTGCAAAATTTGAATTACATTCCTTTGTATCTCTCCCTCTCTCTCTCTCTCTCTCTCTCTCTGTCAACACACACACACACACACACACACACACACACACACACACACACACACACTGTAAGGTCTGAAGTGCAAAATTTGAATTACATTCCTTTGTATCTCTCCCTCTCTCTCTCTCTCTCTCTCTGTCTCTCTCTCTCTCTCTCTCTGTCAACACACACACACACACACACACACACACACACGCACACACACACGCTCAATGGAGTATAAAATAAAGACCGGGGCAGTTCTCTCACTGGAGTCTCTTAGAGTGGAGGCTGCCCTTGCTAGCAAGAAGTTCTGTGTGTTTCTCTTCTCTGAGTCTTTACTGAAGAAGTGTTTTATAACATTTTCCTTAACAACTGACATGTGTTTTTTGTGTAAAAGAGAGAGAGACACACACACACACACACACACACACACACACACACACACACACACACTCACACTCAGCGGCTCAGAGATGAGGGAAAAACAACAGAAATCAGGATAGATTTTAATGTCAGGAGATGCCCTGTGATGCTGGGGCCATTGTGTAAGATTGGAATGTGTACCAGTGGCTGGTGGGTGGTCCTTGAAGGTCCCGGGAGGAGGCGGCGAGGAGGCAGCGGGTGGCTGGGCTTCGGCCTTGGCCCAGGAACGTCATTTATTCTGCGTGGTGCCGCGTGTGCCCTGTGCAGCTTCGATGTGTGCGGCTGACGCTCTGTGGTTCCTGTTCCTGTCATAAAAGGCCCTGTACAAGGGGATAAGAAATGCATCATTGGTTACCAAAATAAAACAGTGTCTTTCTGCCTGTGTCATTCTGTTTGGTTTCTTTGAGCGTTTGTTTCTTAAATACACAGCAAGTGTCACTCTCTCTCTCTCTCTCTCTGTCACACACACACACACACACACACACCAAAGCACACACACCAAAGCGCGCACACACACACACACACACACACACACACCAAAGCGCGCACACACACACACACACACACACACACACACACACACACAGACACAGACACTGTGAGGTTTGCAGTGCAAAATTTGAATTTTAGTGCATGGTGATTTGTCTCCCTCCAGTGGCCCACGGCAGGTATGATGAGGCTTAAATGATAGGTTATGGGGAAAAAGCCAGGAGAGGATGGGACAAAAGTGGAATAACTGAAAAAGTAAGAGGTGTAGAGGGCTGATGTTGGTGTCTAGGTGGGGGTTTTGGTGGGTGCCGGACGCTGTGGCGAAGAGGCCACGCCGATGGCTTCTTCGGTTCTGGAGATATGGCGAATCGGACCAAAAAGGATGGGACAAAACGGTCCCAGTCGGAGAAAGGAAGGTGCAGAGGGCCTGGGTCCACCACCACTGTACTCAGCAGGCCCTGCCGGGTCGTTCGACACGCAGCATGGCAGGGATCGGTGACATAACATGTAGCAGTTTCCCTTCACAGAAGCGTCTGCAGCAGGTGGGTGGAGGAGGAGGCAGCAGAACCAGGCCTTTGGAGCACTGTGTCATCTCCTGGTCCTGATGCTTTGAATCTCCCTCTCTGTCTGTCTGTCTGTCTGTCTGTCACACACACACACACACACACACACACACACACACACACAGAAGCTGGTCAAGTGCTGTGCAACTGGGATTGCACCTGTCGTCCACAGGAGGGCGCCTAGCTGGGAAGTCCAGTACATTCCATATTAAAGTTGTTGCAAGTGCATTTTTTGTGTAAAAGACAGACACACACACACACACACACACACACACACACACACACACACACACACACACACACAGTAAGGTCTGAAGTGCAAAATTTGAATTACATTCCTTTGTATCTCTCCCTCTCTCTCTCTCTCTCTCTCTCTGTCTCTCTCTCTCTCTCTCTGTCAACACACACACACACACACTCACACACACCAAAGCACACAGACAGAAGCTGGTCACAACTGCTGTGCAACTGGGATTGAACCAGGGGGGCTCC